>NC_133361.1:108295037-108427791 GCF_049309525.1 Garra rufa
ACTAGTGGTTAAAAGAATGAGACATAAAAGAAGATTGGTTTAAATAGATTTGGTTTATTTACAAGGTTCACATAAAAGACTTTAAAACAACACGATAAAAAGAGGTAAACGCTGTTAAAAGAATACAGTTCATTTGTCCATACCCTAAAAACAGTCCAAGAATCCCAGTGTGTTGATAAGTCCAATGTGAGTGTCCACCGGTGTATATACAATCCACAGAAAGTGTAATCCAAAGTTTGCAGGTGGTGAATGGAAAGGTGAGCTCTAAAATTAGCAACTCCTCAATCCAACAGTTTGGTGACTGTCCTTTGTTTGTCATGCTGCTCTCTTATACAGTTGTACTTCCTGCTTCCTGTCATGTGTCTAGTCACATGGCAGGCCAACCATCCATTTTTTAAAGACACACACTCACTTAAAATGTTAAGAGTAATAAAATGGCCTAAAAAACATGTAAAACACTTAAAACTCTATAATACATTTAAATGATTGTAATAAATAGAGCGGTAAAACACGTCTTTCTAAAAGCCAGCATATTATATAAATAGTGAAGAAAAGGCAAAAGCTTACAGCACCTGGTATTCCCAGGCGGTCTCCCATCCAAGTACTAAGCAGGCCCGACGCTGCTTAGCTTCCGAGATCAGACGAGATCGGGCGCTCTCAGCGCGGTATGGCCGTAAGCGAGGGCTGCTCCAAAAAGTGGGCCATTTAAAGATCAGCCTCCGTAAAAGCCAGCATATTATATAAATAGTGAAGAAAAGGCAAAAGCATACAGCACCTGGTATTCCCAGGCGGTCTCCCATCCAAGTGTAACAATCGGCCTTATCAGCCGAGTTACAAGACTAAAATGGGATCAGATTTAACTGTGAGAGGTGACTAGTGGTTAAAAGAATGAGACATAAAAGAAGATTGGTTTAAATAGATTTGGTTTATTTACAAGGTTCACATAAAAGACTTTAAAACAACACGATAAAACGAGGTAAACGCTGTTAAAAGAATACAGTTCATTTGTCCATACCCTAAAAACAGTCCAAGAATCCCAGTGTGTTGATAAGTCCAATGTGAGTGTCCACCGGTGTATATACAATCCACAGAAAGTGTAATCCAAAGTTTGCAGGTGGTGAATGGAAAGGTGAGCTCTAAAATTAGCAACTCCTCAATCCAACAGTTTGGTGACTGTCCTTTGTTTGTCATGCTGCTCTCTTATACAGTTGTACTTCCTGCTTCCTGTCATGTGTCTAGTCACATGGCAGGCCAACCATCCATTTTTTAAAGACACACACTCACTTAAAATGTTAAGAGTAATAAAATGGCCTAAAAAACATGTAAAACACTTAAAACTCTATAATACATTTAAATGATTGTAATAAATAGAGCGGTAAAACACGTCTTTCTAAAAGCCAGCATATTATATAAATAGTGAAGAAAAGACAAAAGCTTACAGCACCTGGTATTCCCAGGCGGTCTCCCATCCAAGTACTAAGCAGGCCCGACGCTGCTTAGCTTCCAAGATCAGACGAGATCGGGCGCTCTCAGCGCGGTATGGCCGTAAGCGAGGGCTGCTCCAAAAAGTGGGCTATTTAAAGATCAGCCTCCGTAAAAGCCAGCATATTATATAAATAGTGAAGAAAAGGCAAAAGCTTACAGCACCTGGTATTCCCAGGCGGTCTCCCATCCAAGTGTAACAATCGGCCTTATCAGCCGAGTTACAAGACTAAAATGGGGTCAGATTTAACTGTGAGAGATGACTAGTGGTTAAAAGAATGAGACATAAAAGAAGATTGGTTTAAATAGATTTGGTTTATTTACAAGGTTCACATAAAAGACTTTAAAACAACACGATAAAACGAGGTAAACGCTGTTAAAAGAATACAGTTCATTTGTCCATACCCTAAAAACAGTCCAAGAATCCCAGTGTGTTGATAAGTCCAATGTGAGTGTCCACCGGTGTATATACAATCCACAGAAAGTGTAATCCAAAGTTTGCAGGTGGTGAATGGAAAGGTGAGCTCTAAAATTAGCAACTCCTCAATCCAACAGTTTGGTGACTGTCCTTTGTTTGTCATGCTGCTCTCTTATACAGTTGTACTTCCTGCTTCCTGTCATGTGTCTAGTCACATGGCAGGCCAACCATCCATTTTTTAAAGACACACACTCACTTAAAATGTTAAGAGTAATAAAATGGCCTAAAAAACATGTAAAACACTTAAAACTCTATAATACATTTAAATGATTGTAATAAATAGAGCGGTAAAACACGTCTTTCTAAAAGCCAGCATATTATATAAATAGTGAAGAAAAGGCAAAAGCTTACAGCACCTGGTATTCCCAGGCGGTCTCCCATCCAAGTACTAAGCAGGCCCGACGCTGCTTAGCTTCCGAGATCAGACGAGATCGGGCGCTCTCAGCGCGGTATGGCCGTAAGCGAGGGCTGCTCCAAAAAGTGGGCCATTTAAAGATCAGCCTCCGTAAAAGCCAGCATATTATATAAATAGTGAAGAAAAGGCAAAAGCTTACAGCACCTGGTATTCCCAGGCGGTCTCCCATCCAAGTACTAAGCAGGCCCGACGCTGCTTAGCTTCCAAGATCAGACGAGATCGGGCGCTCTCAGCGCGGTATGGCCGTAAGCGAGGGCTGCTCCAAAAAGTGGGCTATTTAAAGATCAGCCTCCGTAAAAGCCAGCATATTATATAAATAGTGAAGAAAAGTCAAAAGCTTACAGCACCTGGTATTCCCAGGCGGTCTCCCATCCAAGTGTAACAATCGGCCTTATCAGCCGAGTTACAAGACTAAAATGGGGTCAGATTTAACTGTGAGAGATGACTAGTGGTTAAAAGAATGAGACATAAAAGAAGATTGGTTTAAATAGATTTGGTTTATTTACAAGGTTCACATAAAAGACTTTAAAACAACACGATAAAAAGAGGTAAACGCTGTTAAAAGAATACAGTTCATTTGTCCATACCCTAAAAACAGTCCAAGAATCCCAGTGTGTTGATAAGTCCAATGTGAGTGTCCACCGGTGTATATACAATCCACAGAAAGTGTAATCCAAAGTTTGCAGGTGGTGAATGGAAAGGTGAGCTCTAAAATTAGCAACTCCTCAATCCAACAGTTTGGTGACTGTCCTTTGTTTGTCATGCTGCTCTCTTATACAGTTGTACTTCCTGCTTCCTGTCATGTGTCTAGTCACATGGCAGGCCAACCATCCATTTTTTAAAGACACACACTCACTTAAAATGTTAAGAGTAATAAAATGGCCTAAAAAACATGTAAAACACTTAAAACTCTATAATACATTTAAATGATTGTAATAAATAGAGCGGTAAAACACGTCTTTCTAAAAGCCAGCATATTATATAAATAGTGAAGAAAAGGCAAAAGCTTACAGCACCTGGTATTCCCAGGCGGTCTCCCATCCAAGTACTAAGCAGGCCCGACGGTGCTTAGCTTCCGAGATCAGACGAGATCGGGCGCTCTCAGCGCGGTATGGCCGTAAGCGAGGGCTGCTCCAAAAAGTGGGCCATTTAAAGATCAGCCTCCGTAAAAGCCAGCATATTATATAAATAGTGAAGAAAAGGCAAAAGCTTACAGCACCTGGTATTCCCAGGCGGTCTCCCATCCAAGTGTAACAATCGGCCTTATCAGCCGAGTTACAAGACTAAAATGGGATCAGATTTAACTGTGAGAGGTGACTAGTGGTTAAAAGAATGAGACATAAAAGAAGATTGGTTTAAATAGATTTGGTTTATTTACAAGGTTCACATAAAAGACTTTAAAACAACACGATAAAACGAGGTAAACGCTGTTAAAAGAATACAGTTCATTTGTCCATACCCTAAAAACAGTCCAAGAATCCCAGTGTGTTGATAAGTCCAATGTGAGTGTCCACCGGTGTATATACAATCCACAGAAAGTGTAATCCAAAGTTTGCAGGTGGTGAATGGAAAGGTGAGCTCTAAAATTAGCAACTCCTCAATCCAACAGTTTGGTGACTGTCCTTTGTTTGTCATGCTGCTCTCTTATACAGTTGTACTTCCTGCTTCCTGTCATGTGTCTAGTCACATGGCAGGCCAACCATCCATTTTTTAAAGACACACACTCACTTAAAATGTTAAGAGTAATAAAATGGCCTAAAAAACATGTAAAACACTTAAAACTCTATAATACATTTAAATGATTGTAATAAATAGAGCGGTAAAACACGTCTTTCTAAAAGCCAGCATATTATATAAATAGTGAAGAAAAGGCAAAAGCTTACAGCACCTGGTATTCCCAGGCGGTCTCCCATCCAAGTACTAAGCAGGCCCGACGCTGCTTAGCTTCCGAGATCAGACGAGATCGGGCGCTCTCAGCGCGGTATGGCCGTAAGCGAGGGCTGCTCCAAAAAGTGGGCCATTTAAAGATCAGCCTCCGTAAAAGCCAGCATATTATATAAATAGTGAAGAAAAGGCAAAAGCTTACAGCACCTGGTATTCCCAGGCGGTCTCCCATCCAAGTACTAAGCAGGCCCGACGCTGCTTAGCTTCCGAGATCAGACGAGATCGGGCGCTCTCAGCGCGGTAAGGCCGTAAGCGAGGGCTGCTCCAAACAGTGGGCTATTTAAAGATCAGCCTCCGTAAAAGCCAGCATATTATATAAATAGTGAAGAAAAGGCAAAAGCTTACAGCACCTGGTATTCCCAGGCGGTCTCCCATCCAAGTGTAACAATCGGCCTTATCAGCCGAGTTACAAGACTAAAATGGGGTCAGATTTAACTGTGAGAGATGACTAGTGGTTAAAAGAATGAGACATAAAAGAAGATTGGTTTAAATAGATTTGGTTTATTTACAAGGTTCACATAAAAGACTTTAAAACAACACGATAAAACGAGGTAAACGCTGTTAAAAGAATACAGTTCATTTGTCCATACCCTAAAAACAGTCCAAGAATCCCAGTGTGTTGATAAGTCCAATGTGAGTGTCCACCGGTGTATATACAATCCACAGAAAGTGTAATCCAAAGTTTGCAGGTGGTGAATGGAAAGGTGAGCTCTAAAATTAGCAACTCCTCAATCCAACAGTTTGGTGACTGTCCTTTGTTTGTCATGCTGCTCTCTTATACAGTTGTACTTCCTGCTTCCTGTCATGTGTCTAGTCACATGGCAGGCCAACCATCCATTTTTTAAAGACACACACTCACTTAAAATGTTAAGAGTAATAAAATGGCCTAAAAAACATGTAAAACACTTAAAACTCTATAATACATTTAAATGATTGTAATAAATAGAGCGGTAAAACACGTCTTTCTAAAAGCCAGCATATTATATAAATAGTGAAGAAAAGGCAAAAGCTTACAGCACCTGGTATTCCCAGGCGGGCTCCCTTCCAAGTACTAAGCAGGCCCGACGCTGCTTAGCTTCCGAGATCAGACGAGATCGGGCGCTCTCAGCGCTGTATGGCCGTAAGCGAGGGCTGCTCCAAAAAGTGGGCCATTTAAAGATCAGCCTCCGTAAAAGCCAGCATATTATATAAATAGTGAAGAAAAGGCAAAAGCTTACAGCACCTGGTATTCCCAGGCGGTCTCCCATCCAAGTACTAAGCAGGCCCGACGCTGCTTAGCTTCCGAGATCAGACGAGATCGGGCGCTCTCAGCGCGGTATGGCCGTAAGCGAGGGCTGCTCCAAAAAGTGGGCTATTTAAAGATCAGCCTCCGTAAAAGCCAGCATATTATATAAATAGTGAAGAAAAGGCAAAAGCTTATAGCACCTGGTATTCCCAGGCGGTCTCCCATCCAAGTGTAACAATCGGCCTTATCAGCCGAGTTACAAGACTAAAATGGGGTCAGATTTAACTGTGAGAGATGACTAGTGGTTAAAAGAATGAGACATAAAAGAAGATTGGTTTAAATAGATTTGGTTTATTTACAAGGTTCACATAAAAGACTTTAAAACAACACGATAAAACGAGGTAAACGCTGTTAAAAGAATACAGTTCATTTGTCCATACCCTAAAAACAGTCCAAGAATCCCAGTGTGTTGATAAGTCCAATGTGAGTGTCCACCGGTGTATATACAATCCACAGAAAGTGTAATCCAAAGTTTGCAGGTGGTGAATGGAAAGGTGAGCTCTAAAATTAGCAACTCCTCAGTCCAACAGTTTGGTGACTGTCCTTTGTTTGTCATGCTGCTCTCTTATACAGTTGTACTTCCTGCTTCCTGTCATGTGTCTAGTCACATGGCAGGCCAACCATCCATTTTTTAAAGACACACACTCACTTAAAATGTTAAGAGTAATAAAATGGCCTAAAAAACATGTAAAACACTTAAAACTCTATAATACATTTAAATGATTGTAATAAATAGAGCGGTAAAACACGTCTTTCTAAAAGCCAGCATATTATATAAATAGTGAAGAAAAGGCAAAAGCTTACAGCACCTGGTATTCCCAGGCGGTCTCCCATCCAAGTACTAAGCAGGCCCGACGCTGCTTAGCTTCCGAGATCAGACGAGATCGGGCGCTCTCAGCGCGGTATGGCCGTAAGCGAGGGCTGCTCCAAAAAGTGGGCCATTTAAAGATCAGCCTCCGTAAAAGCCAGCATATTATATAAATAGTGAAGAAAAGGCAAAAGCTTACAGCACCTGGTATTGCCAGGCGGTCTCCCATCCAAGTGTAACAATCGGCCTTATCAGCCGAGTTACAAGACTAAAATGGGGTCAGATTTAACTGTGAGAGATGACTAGTGGTTAAAAGAATGAGACATAAAAGAAGATTGGTTTAAATAGATTTGGTTTATTTACAAGGTTCACATAAAAGACTTTAAAACAACACGATAAAACGAGGTAAACGCTGTTAAAAGAATACAGTTCATTTGTCCATACCCTAAAAACAGTCCAAGAATCCCAGTGTGTTGATAAGTCCAATGTGAGTGTCCACCGGTGTATATACAATCCACAGAAAGTGTAATCCAAAGTTTGCAGGTGGTGAATGGAAAGGTGAGCTCTAAAATGAGCAACTCCTCAATCCAACAGTTTGGTGACTGTCCTTTGTTTGTCATGCTGCTCTCTTATACAGTTGTACTTCCTGCTTCCTGTCATGTGTCTAGTCACATGGCAGGCCAACCATCCATTTTTTAAAGACACACACTCACTTAAAATGTTAAGAGTAATAAAATGGCCTAAAAAACATGTAAAACACTTAAAACTCTATAATACATTTAAATGATTGTAATAAATAGAGGGGTAAAACACGTCTTTCTAAAAGCCAGCATATTATATAAATAGTGAAGAAAAGGCAAAAGCTTACAGCACCTGGTATTCCCAGGCGGTCTCCCATCCAAGTACTAAGCAGGCCCGACGCTGCTTAGCTTCCGAGATCAGACGAGATCGGGCGCTCTCAGCGCGGTACGGCCGTAAGCGAGGGCTGCTCCAAAAAGTGGGCTATTTAAAGATCAGCCTCCGTAAAAGCCAGCATATTATATAAATAGTGAAGAAAAGGCAAAAGCTTACAGCACCTGGTATTGCCAGGCGGTCTCCCATCCAAGTGTAACAATCGGCCTTATCAGCCGTGTTACAAGACTAAAATGGGGTCAGATTTAACTGTGAGAGATGACTAGTGGTTAAAAGAATGAGACATAAAAGAAGATTGGTTTAAATAGATTTGGTTTATTTACAAGGTTCACATAAAAGACTTTAAAACAACACGATAAAACGAGGTAAACGATGTTAAAAGAATACAGTTCATTTGTCCATACCCTAAAAACAGTCCAAGAATCCCAGTGTGTTGATAAGTCCAATGTGAGTGTCCACCGGTGTATATACAATCCACAGAAAGTGTAATCCAAAGTTTGCAGGTGGTGAATGGAAAGGTGAGCTCTAAAATTAGCAACTCCTCAATCCAACAGTTTGGTGACTGTCCTTTGTTTGTCATGCTGCTCTCTTATACAGTTGTACTTCCTGCTTCCTGTCATGTGTCTAGTCACATGGCAGGCCAACCATCCATTTTTTAAAGACACACACTCACTTAAAATGTTAAGAGTAATAAAATGGCCTAAAAAACATGTAAAACACTTAAAACTCTATAATACATTTAAATGATTGTAATAAATAGAGCGGTAAAACACGTCTTTCTAAAAGCCAGCATATTATATAAATAGTGAAGAAAAGGCAAAAGCTTACAGCACCTGGTATTCCCAGGCGGTCTCCCATCCAAGTACTAAGCAGGCCCGACGCTGCTTAGCTTCCGAGATCAGACGAGATCGGGCGCTCTCAGCGCGGTATGGCCGTAAGCGAGGGCTGCTCCAAAAAGTGGGCCATTTAAAGATCAGCCTCCGTAAAAGCCAGCATATTATATAAATAGTGAAGAAAAGGCAAAAGCTTACAGCACCTGGTATTGCCAGGCGGTCTCCCATCCAAGTGTAACAATCGGCCTTATCAGCCGAGTTACAAGACTAAAATGGGGTCAGATTTAACTGTGAGAGATGACTAGTGGTTAAAAGAATGAGACATAAAAGAAGATTGGTTTAAATAGATTTGGTTTATTTACAAGGTTCACATAAAAGACTTTAAAACAACACGATAAAACGAGGTAAACGCTGTTAAAAGAATACAGTTCATTTGTCCATACCCTAAAAACAGTCCAAGAATCCCAGTGTGTTGATAAGTCCAATGTGAGTGTCCACCGGTGTATATACAATCCACAGAAAGTGTAATCCAAAGTTTGCAGGTGGTGAATGGAAAGGTGAGCTCTAAAATTAGCAACTCCTCAATCCAACAGTTTGGTGACTGTCCTTTGTTTGTCATGCTGCTCTCTTATACAGTTGTACTTCCTGCTTCCTGTCATGTGTCTAGTCACATGGCAGGCCAACCATCCATTTTTTAAAGACACACACTCACTTAAAATGTTAAGAGTAATAAAATGGCCTAAAAAACATGTAAAACACTTAAAACTCTATAATACATTTAAATGATTGTAATAAATAGAGCGGTAAAACACGTCTTTCTAAAAGCCAGCATATTATATAAATAGTGAAGAAAAGGCAAAAGCTTACAGCACCTGGTATTCCCAGGCGGGCTCCCTTCCAAGTACTAAGCAGGCCCGACGGTGCTTAGCTTCCGAGATCAGACGAGATCGGGCGCTCTCAGCGCTGTATGGCCGTAAGCGAGGGCTGCTCCAAAAAGTGGGCCATTTAAAGATCAGCCTCCGTAAAAGCCAGCATATTATATAAATAGTGAAGAAAAGGCAAAAGCTTACAGCACCTGGTATTCCCAGGCGGTCTCCCATCCAAGTACTAAGCAGGCCCGACGCTGCTTAGCTTCCGAGATCAGACGAGATCGGGCGCTCTCAGCGCGGTATGGCCGTAAGCGAGGGCTGCTCCAAAAAGTGGGCTATTTAAAGATCAGCCTCCGTAAAAGCCAGCATATTATATAAATAGTGAAGAAAAGGCAAAAGCTTATAGCACCTGGTATTCCCAGGCGGTCTCCCATCCAAGTGTAACAATCGGCCTTATCAGCCGAGTTACAAGACTAAAATGGGGTCAGATTTAACTGTGAGAGATGACTAGTGGTTAAAAGAATGAGACATAAAAGAAGATTGGTTTAAATAGATTTGGTTTATTTACAAGGTTCACATAAAAGACTTTAAAACAACACGATAAAACGAGGTAAACGCTGTTAAAAGAATACAGTTCATTTGTCCATACCCTAAAAACAGTCCAAGAATCCCAGTGTGTTGATAAGTCCAATGTGAGTGTCCACCGGTGTATATACAATCCACAGAAAGTGTAATCCAAAGTTTGCAGGTGGTGAATGGAAAGGTGAGCTCTAAAATTAGCAACTCCTCAGTCCAACAGTTTGGTGACTGTCCTTTGTTTGTCATGCTGCTCTCTTATACAGTTGTACTTCCTGCTTCCTGTCATGTGTCTAGTCACATGGCAGGCCAACCATCCATTTTTTAAAGACACACACTCACTTAAAATGTTAAGAGTAATAAAATGGCCTAAAAAACATGTAAAACACTTAAAACTCTATAATACATTTAAATGATTGTAATAAATAGAGCGGTAAAACACGTCTTTCTAAAAGCCAGCATATTATATAAATAGTGAAGAAAAGGCAAAAGCTTACAGCACCTGGTATTCCCAGGCGGTCTCCCATCCAAGTACTAAGCAGGCCCGACGCTGCTTAGCTTCCGAGATCAGACGAGATCGGGCGCTCTCAGCGCGGTATGGCCGTAAGCGAGGGCTGCTCCAAAAAGTGGGCCATTTAAAGATCAGCCTCCGTAAAAGCCAGCATATTATATAAATAGTGAAGAAAAGGCAAAAGCTTACAGCACCTGGTATTGCCAGGCGGTCTCCCATCCAAGTGTAACAATCGGCCTTATCAGCCGAGTTACAAGACTAAAATGGGGTCAGATTTAACTGTGAGAGATGACTAGTGGTTAAAAGAATGAGACATAAAAGAAGATTGGTTTAAATAGATTTGGTTTATTTACAAGGTTCACATAAAAGACTTTAAAACAACACGATAAAACGAGGTAAACGCTGTTAAAAGAATACAGTTCATTTGTCCATACCCTAAAAACAGTCCAAGAATCCCAGTGTGTTGATAAGTCCAATGTGAGTGTCCACCGGTGTATATACAATCCACAGAAAGTGTAATCCAAAGTTTGCAGGTGGTGAATGGAAAGGTGAGCTCTAAAATGAGCAACTCCTCAATCCAACAGTTTGGTGACTGTCCTTTGTTTGTCATGCTGCTCTCTTATACAGTTGTACTTCCTGCTTCCTGTCATGTGTCTAGTCACATGGCAGGCCAACCATCCATTTTTTAAAGACACACACTCACTTAAAATGTTAAGAGTAATAAAATGGCCTAAAAAACATGTAAAACACTTAAAACTCTATAATACATTTAAATGATTGTAATAAATAGAGGGGTAAAACACGTCTTTCTAAAAGCCAGCATATTATATAAATAGTGAAGAAAAGGCAAAAGCTTACAGCACCTGGTATTCCCAGGCGGTCTCCCATCCAAGTACTAAGCAGGCCCGACGCTGCTTAGCTTCCGAGATCAGACGAGATCGGGCGCTCTCAGCGCGGTACGGCCGTAAGCGAGGGCTGCTCCAAAAAGTGGGCTATTTAAAGATCAGCCTCCGTAAAAGCCAGCATATTATATAAATAGTGAAGAAAAGGCAAAAGCTTACAGCACCTGGTATTGCCAGGCGGTCTCCCATCCAAGTGTAACAATCGGCCTTATCAGCCGTGTTACAAGACTAAAATGGGGTCAGATTTAACTGTGAGAGATGACTAGTGGTTAAAAGAATGAGACATAAAAGAAGATTGGTTTAAATAGATTTGGTTTATTTACAAGGTTCACATAAAAGACTTTAAAACAACACGATAAAACGAGGTAAACGATGTTAAAAGAATACAGTTCATTTGTCCATACCCTAAAAACAGTCCAAGAATCCCAGTGTGTTGATAAGTCCAATGTGAGTGTCCACCGGTGTATATACAATCCACAGAAAGTGTAATCCAAAGTTTGCAGGTGGTGAATGGAAAGGTGAGCTCTAAAATTAGCAACTCCTCAATCCAACAGTTTGGTGACTGTCCTTTGTTTGTCATGCTGCTCTCTTATACAGTTGTACTTCCTGCTTCCTGTCATGTGTCTAGTCACATGGCAGGCCAACCATCCATTTTTTAAAGACACACACTCACTTAAAATGTTAAGAGTAATAAAATGGCCTAAAAAACATGTAAAACACTTAAAACTCTATAATACATTTAAATGATTGTAATAAATAGAGCGGTAAAACACGTCTTTCTAAAAGCCAGCATATTATATAAATAGTGAAGAAAAGGCAAAAGCTTACAGCACCTGGTATTCCCAGGCGGTCTCCCATCCAAGTACTAAGCAGGCCCGACGCTGCTTAGCTTCCGAGATCAGACGAGATCGGGCGCTCTCAGCGCGGTATGGCCGTAAGCGAGGGCTGCTCCAAAAAGTGGGCCATTTAAAGATCAGCCTCCGTAAAAGCCAGCATATTATATAAATAGTGAAGAAAAGGCAAAAGCTTACAGCACCTGGTATTGCCAGGCGGTCTCCCATCCAAGTGTAACAATCGGCCTTATCAGCCGAGTTACAAGACTAAAATGGGGTCAGATTTAACTGTGAGAGATGACTAGTGGTTAAAAGAATGAGACATAAAAGAAGATTGGTTTAAATAGATTTGGTTTATTTACAAGGTTCACATAAAAGACTTTAAAACAACACGATAAAACGAGGTAAACGCTGTTAAAAGAATACAGTTCATTTGTCCATACCCTAAAAACAGTCCAAGAATCCCAGTGTGTTGATAAGTCCAATGTGAGTGTCCACCGGTGTATATACAATCCACAGAAAGTGTAATCCAAAGTTTGCAGGTGGTGAATGGAAAGGTGAGCTCTAAAATTAGCAACTCCTCAATCCAACAGTTTGGTGACTGTCCTTTGTTTGTCATGCTGCTCTCTTATACAGTTGTACTTCCTGCTTCCTGTCATGTGTCTAGTCACATGGCAGGCCAACCATCCATTTTTTAAAGACACACACTCACTTAAAATGTTAAGAGTAATAAAATGGCCTAAAAAACATGTAAAACACTTAAAACTCTATAATACATTTAAATGATTGTAATAAATAGAGCGGTAAAACACGTCTTTCTAAAAGCCAGCATATTATATAAATAGTGAAGAAAAGGCAAAAGCTTACAGCACCTGGTATTCCCAGGCGGTCTCCCATCCAAGTACTAAGCAGGCCCGACGCTGCTTAGCTTCCGAGATCAGACGAGATCGGGCGCTCTCAGCGCGGTATGGCCGTAAGCGAGGGCTGCTCCAAAAAGTGGGCCATTTAAAGATCAGCCTCCGTAAAAGCCAGCATATTATATAAATAGTGAAGAAAAGGCAAAAGCTTACAGCACCTGGTATTGCCAGGCGGTCTCCCATCCAAGTGTAACAATCGGCCTTATCAGCCGAGTTACAAGACTAAAATGGGGTCAGATTTAACTGTGAGAGATGACTAGTGGTTAAAAGAATGAGACATAAAAGAAGATTGGTTTAAATAGATTTGGTTTATTTACAAGGTTCACATAAAAGACTTTAAAACAACACGATAAAACGAGGTAAACGCTGTTAAAAGAATACAGTTCATTTGTCCATACCCTAAAAACAGTCCAAGAATCCCAGTGTGTTGATAAGTCCAATGTGAGTGTCCACCGGTGTATATACAATCCACAGAAAGTGTAATCCAAAGTTTGCAGGTGGTGAATGGAAAGGTGAGCTCTAAAATTAGCAACTCCTCAATCCAACAGTTTGGTGACTGTCCTTTGTTTGTCATGCTGCTCTCTTATACAGTTGTACTTCCTGCTTCCTGTCATGTGTCTAGTCACATGGCAGGCCAACCATCCATTTTTTAAAGACACACACTCACTTAAAATGTTAAGAGTAATAAAATGGCCTAAAAAACATGTAAAACACTTAAAACTCTATAATACATTTAAATGATTGTAATAAATAGAGCGGTAAAACACGTCTTTCTAAAAGCCAGCATATTATATAAATAGTGAAGAAAAGGCAAAAGCTTACAGCACCTGGTATTCCCAGGCGGGCTCCCTTCCAAGTACTAAGCAGGCCCGACGGTGCTTAGCTTCCGAGATCAGACGAGATCGGGCGCTCTCAGCGCTGTATGGCCGTAAGCGAGGGCTGCTCCAAAAAGTGGGCCATTTAAAGATCAGCCTCCGTAAAAGCCAGCATATTATATAAATAGTGAAGAAAAGGCAAAAGCTTACAGCACCTGGTATTCCCAGGCGGTCTCCCATCCAAGTACTAAGCAGGCCCGACGCTGCTTAGCTTCCGAGATCAGACGAGATCGGGCGCTCTCAGCGCGGTATGGCCGTAAGCGAGGGCTGCTCCAAAAAGTGGGCTATTTAAAGATCAGCCTCCGTAAAAGCCAGCATATTATATAAATAGTGAAGAAAAGGCAAAAGCTTATAGCACCTGGTATTCCCAGGCGGTCTCCCATCCAAGTGTAACAATCGGCCTTATCAGCCGAGTTACAAGACTAAAATGGGGTCAGATTTAACTGTGAGAGATGACTAGTGGTTAAAAGAATGAGACATAAAAGAAGATTGGTTTAAATAGATTTGGTTTATTTACAAGGTTCACATAAAAGACTTTAAAACAACACGATAAAACGAGGTAAACGCTGTTAAAAGAATACAGTTCATTTGTCCATACCCTAAAAACAGTCCAAGAATCCCAGTGTGTTGATAAGTCCAATGTGAGTGTCCACCGGTGTATATACAATCCACAGAAAGTGTAATCCAAAGTTTGCAGGTGGTGAATGGAAAGGTGAGCTCTAAAATTAGCAACTCCTCAGTCCAACAGTTTGGTGACTGTCCTTTGTTTGTCATGCTGCTCTCTTATACAGTTGTACTTCCTGCTTCCTGTCATGTGTCTAGTCACATGGCAGGCCAACCATCCATTTTTTAAAGACACACACTCACTTAAAATGTTAAGAGTAATAAAATGGCCTAAAAAACATGTAAAACACTTAAAACTCTATAATACATTTAAATGATTGTAATAAATAGAGCGGTAAAACACGTCTTTCTAAAAGCCAGCATATTATATAAATAGTGAAGAAAAGGCAAAAGCTTACAGCACCTGGTATTCCCAGGCGGTCTCCCATCCAAGTACTAAGCAGGCCCGACGCTGCTTAGCTTCCGAGATCAGACGAGATCGGGCGCTCTCAGCGCGGTATGGCCGTAAGCGAGGGCTGCTCCAAAAAGTGGGCCATTTAAAGATCAGCCTCCGTAAAAGCCAGCATATTATATAAATAGTGAAGAAAAGGCAAAAGCTTACAGCACCTGGTATTGCCAGGCGGTCTCCCATCCAAGTGTAACAATCGGCCTTATCAGCCGAGTTACAAGACTAAAATGGGGTCAGATTTAACTGTGAGAGATGACTAGTGGTTAAAAGAATGAGACATAAAAGAAGATTGGTTTAAATAGATTTGGTTTATTTACAAGGTTCACATAAAAGACTTTAAAACAACACGATAAAACGAGGTAAACGCTGTTAAAAGAATACAGTTCATTTGTCCATACCCTAAAAACAGTCCAAGAATCCCAGTGTGTTGATAAGTCCAATGTGAGTGTCCACCGGTGTATATACAATCCACAGAAAGTGTAATCCAAAGTTTGCAGGTGGTGAATGGAAAGGTGAGCTCTAAAATGAGCAACTCCTCAATCCAACAGTTTGGTGACTGTCCTTTGTTTGTCATGCTGCTCTCTTATACAGTTGTACTTCCTGCTTCCTGTCATGTGTCTAGTCACATGGCAGGCCAACCATCCATTTTTTAAAGACACACACTCACTTAAAATGTTAAGAGTAATAAAATGGCCTAAAAAACATGTAAAACACTTAAAACTCTATAATACATTTAAATGATTGTAATAAATAGAGGGGTAAAACACGTCTTTCTAAAAGCCAGCATATTATATAAATAGTGAAGAAAAGGCAAAAGCTTACAGCACCTGGTATTCCCAGGCGGTCTCCCATCCAAGTACTAAGCAGGCCCGACGCTGCTTAGCTTCCGAGATCAGACGAGATCGGGCGCTCTCAGCGCGGTACGGCCGTAAGCGAGGGCTGCTCCAAAAAGTGGGCTATTTAAAGATCAGCCTCCGTAAAAGCCAGCATATTATATAAATAGTGAAGAAAAGGCAAAAGCTTACAGCACCTGGTATTGCCAGGCGGTCTCCCATCCAAGTGTAACAATCGGCCTTATCAGCCGTGTTACAAGACTAAAATGGGGTCAGATTTAACTGTGAGAGATGACTAGTGGTTAAAAGAATGAGACATAAAAGAAGATTGGTTTAAATAGATTTGGTTTATTTACAAGGTTCACATAAAAGACTTTAAAACAACACGATAAAACGAGGTAAACGATGTTAAAAGAATACAGTTCATTTGTCCATACCCTAAAAACAGTCCAAGAATCCCAGTGTGTTGATAAGTCCAATGTGAGTGTCCACCGGTGTATATACAATCCACAGAAAGTGTAATCCAAAGTTTGCAGGTGGTGAATGGAAAGGTGAGCTCTAAAATTAGCAACTCCTCAATCCAACAGTTTGGTGACTGTCCTTTGTTTGTCATGCTGCTCTCTTATACAGTTGTACTTCCTGCTTCCTGTCATGTGTCTAGTCACATGGCAGGCCAACCATCCATTTTTTAAAGACACACACTCACTTAAAATGTTAAGAGTAATAAAATGGCCTAAAAAACATGTAAAACACTTAAAACTCTATAATACATTTAAATGATTGTAATAAATAGAGCGGTAAAACACGTCTTTCTAAAAGCCAGCATATTATATAAATAGTGAAGAAAAGGCAAAAGCTTACAGCACCTGGTATTCCCAGGCGGTCTCCCATCCAAGTACTAAGCAGGCCCGACGCTGCTTAGCTTCCGAGATCAGACGAGATCGGGCGCTCTCAGCGCGGTATGGCCGTAAGCGAGGGCTGCTCCAAAAAGTGGGCCATTTAAAGATCAGCCTCCGTAAAAGCCAGCATATTATATAAATAGTGAAGAAAAGGCAAAAGCTTACAGCACCTGGTATTGCCAGGCGGTCTCCCATCCAAGTGTAACAATCGGCCTTATCAGCCGAGTTACAAGACTAAAATGGGGTCAGATTTAACTGTGAGAGATGACTAGTGGTTAAAAGAATGAGACATAAAAGAAGATTGGTTTAAATAGATTTGGTTTATTTACAAGGTTCACATAAAAGACTTTAAAACAACACGATAAAACGAGGTAAACGCTGTTAAAAGAATACAGTTCATTTGTCCATACCCTAAAAACAGTCCAAGAATCCCAGTGTGTTGATAAGTCCAATGTGAGTGTCCACCGGTGTATATACAATCCACAGAAAGTGTAATCCAAAGTTTGCAGGTGGTGAATGGAAAGGTGAGCTCTAAAATTAGCAACTCCTCAATCCAACAGTTTGGTGACTGTCCTTTGTTTGTCATGCTGCTCTCTTATACAGTTGTACTTCCTGCTTCCTGTCATGTGTCTAGTCACATGGCAGGCCAACCATCCATTTTTTAAAGACACACACTCACTTAAAATGTTAAGAGTAATAAAATGGCCTAAAAAACATGTAAAACACTTAAAACTCTATAATACATTTAAATGATTGTAATAAATAGAGCGGTAAAACACGTCTTTCTAAAAGCCAGCATATTATATAAATAGTGAAGAAAAGGCAAAAGCTTACAGCACCTGGTATTCCCAGGCGGTCTCCCATCCAAGTACTAAGCAGGCCCGACGCTGCTTAGCTTCCGAGATCAGACGAGATCGGGCGCTCTCAGCGCGGTATGGCCGTAAGCGAGGGCTGCTCCAAAAAGTGGGCTATTTAAAGATCAGCCTTCGTAAAAGCCAGCATATTATATAAATAGTGAAGAAAAGGCAAAAGCTTACAGCACCTGGTATTCCCAGGCGGTCTCCCATCCAAGTGTAACAATCGGCCTTATCAGCCGAGTTACAAGACTAAAATGGGGTCAGATTTAACTGTGAGAGATGACTAGTGGTTAAAAGAATGAGACATAAAAGAAGATTGGTTTAAATAGATTTAGTTTATTTACAAGGTTCACATAAAAGACTTTAAAACAACACGATAAAACGAGGTAAACGCTGTTAAAAGAATACAGTTCATTTGTCCATACCCTAAAAACAGTCCAAGAATCCCAGTGTGTTGATAAGTCCAATGTGAGTGTCCACCGGTGTATATACAATCCACAGAAAATGTAATCCAAAGTTTGCAGGTGGTGAATGGAAAGGTGAGCTCTAAAATTAGCAACTCCTCAATCCAACAGTTTGGTGACTGTCCTTTGTTTGTCATGCTGCTCTCTTATACAGTTGTACTTCCTGCTTCCTGTCATGTGTCTAGTCACATGGCAGGCCAACCATCCATTTTTTAAAGACACACACTCACTTAAAATGTTAAGAGTAATAAAATGGCCTAAAAAACATGTAAAACACTTAAAACTCTATAATACATTTAAATGATTGTAATAAATAGAGCGGTAAAACACGTCTTTCTAAAAGCCAGCATATTATATAAATAGTGAAGAAAAGGCAAAAGCTTACAGCACCTGGTATTCCCAGGCGGTCTCCCATCCAAGTACTAAGCAGGCCCGACGCTGCTTAGCTTCCGAGATCAGACGAGATCGGGCGCTCTCAGCGCGGTATGGCCGTAAGCGAGGGCTGCTCCAAAAAGTGGGCCATTTAAAGATCAGCCTCCGTAAAAGCCAGCATATTATATAAATAGTGAAGAAAAGGCAAAAGCTTACAGCACCTGGTATTCCCAGGCGGTCTCCCATCCAAGTACTAAGCAGGCCCGACGCTGCTTAGCTTCCGAGATCAGACGAGATTGGGCGCTCTCAGCGCGGTATGGCCGTAAGCGAGGGCTGCTCCAAAAAGTGGGCTATTTAAAGATCAGCCTCCGTAAAAGCCAGCATATTATATAAATAGTGAAGAAAAGGCAAAAGCTTATAGCACCTGGTATTCCCAGGCGGTCTCCCATCCAAGTGTAACAATCGGCCTTATCAGCCGAGTTACAAGACTAAAATGGGGTCAGATTTAACTGTGAGAGATGACTAGTGGTTAAAAGAATGAGACATAAAAGAAGATTGGTTTAAATAGATTTGGTTTATTTACAAGGTTCACATAAAAGACTTTAAAACAACACGATAAAACGAGGTAAACGCTGTTAAAAGAATACAGTTCATTTGTCCATACCCTAAAAACAGTCCAAGAATCCCAGTGTGTTGATAAGTCCAATGTGAGTGTCCACCGGTGTATATACAATCCACAGAAAGTGTAATCCAAAGTTTGCAGGTGGTGAATGGAAAGGTGAGCTCTAAAATTAGCAACTCCTCAGTCCAACAGTTTGGTGACTGTCCTTTGTTTGTCATGCTGCTCTCTTATACAGTTGTACTTCCTGCTTCCTGTCATGTGTCTAGTCACATGGCAGGCCAACCATCCATTTTTTAAAGACACACACTCACTTAAAATGTTAAGAGTAATAAAATGGCCTAAAAAACATGTAAAACACTTAAAACTCTATAATACATTTAAATGATTGTAATAAATAGAGCGGTAAAACACGTCTTTCTAAAAGCCAGCATATTATATAAATAGTGAAGAAAAGGCAAAAGCTTACAGCACCTGGTATTCCCAGGCGGTCTCCCATCCAAGTACTAAGCAGGCCCGACGCTGCTTAGCTTCCGAGATCAGACGAGATCGGGCGCTCTCAGCGCGGTATGGCCGTAAGCGAGGGCTGCTCCAAAAAGTGGGCCATTTAAAGATCAGCCTCCGTAAAAGCCAGCATATTATATAAATAGTGAAGAAAAGGCAAAAGCTTACAGCACCTGGTATTGCCAGGCGGTCTCCCATCCAAGTGTAACAATCGGCCTTATCAGCCGAGTTACAAGACTAAAATGGGGTCAGATTTAACTGTGAGAGATGACTAGTGGTTAAAAGAATGAGACATAAAAGAAGATTGGTTTAAATAGATTTGGTTTATTTACAAGGTTCACATAAAAGACTTTAAAACAACACGATAAAACGAGGTAAACGCTGTTAAAAGAATACAGTTCATTTGTCCATACCCTAAAAACAGTCCAAGAATCCCAGTGTGTTGATAAGTCCAATGTGAGTGTCCACCGGTGTATATACAATCCACAGAAAGTGTAATCCAAAGTTTGCAGGTGGTGAATGGAAAGGTGAGCTCTAAAATTAGCAACTCCTCAATCCAACAGTTTGGTGACTGTCCTTTGTTTGTCATGCTGCTCTCTTATACAGTTGTACTTCCTGCTTCCTGTCATGTGTCTAGTCACATGGCAGGCCAACCATCCATTTTTTAAAGACACACACTCACTTAAAATGTTAAGAGTAATAAAATGGCCTAAAAAACATGTAAAACACTTAAAACTCTATAATACATTTAAATGATTGTAATAAATAGAGCGGTAAAACACGTCTTTCTAAAAGCCAGCATATTATATAAATAGTGAAGAAAAGGCAAAAGCTTACAGCACCTGGTATTCCCAGGCGGTCTCCCATCCAAGTACTAAGCAGGCCCGACGCTGCTTAGCTTCCGAGATCAGACGAGATCGGGCGCTCTCAGCGCTGTATGGCCGTAAGCGAGGGCTGCTCCAAAAAGTGGGCTATTTAAAGATCAGCCTTCGTAAAAGCCAGCATATTATATAAATAGTGAAGAAAAGGCAAAAGCTTACAGCACCTGGTATTCCCAGGCGGTCTCCCATCCAAGTGTAACAATCGGCCTTATCAGCCGAGTTACAAGACTAAAATGGGGTCAGATTTAACTGTGAGAGATGACTAGTGGTTAAAAGAATGAGACATAAAAGAAGATTGGTTTAAATAGATTTAGTTTATTTACAAGGTTCACATAAAAGACTTTAAAACAACACGATAAAACGAGGTAAACGCTGTTAAAAGAATACAGTTCATTTGTCCATACCCTAAAAACAGTCCAAGAATCCCAGTGTGTTGATAAGTCCAATGTGAGTGTCCACCGGTGTATATACAATCCACAGAAAATGTAATCCAAAGTTTGCAGGTGGTGAATGGAAAGGTGAGCTCTAAAATTAGCAACTCCTCAATCCAACAGTTTGGTGACTGTCCTTTGTTTGTCATGCTGCTCTCTTATACAGTTGTACTTCCTGCTTCCTGTCATGTGTCTAGTCACATGGCAGGCCAACCATCCATTTTTTAAAGACACACACTCACTTAAAATGTTAAGAGTAATAAAATGGCCTAAAAAACATGTAAAACACTTAAAACTCTATAATACATTTAAATGATTGTAATAAATAGAGCGGTAAAACACGTCTTTCTAAAAGCCAGCATATTATATAAATAGTGAAGAAAAGGCAAAAGCTTACAGCACCTGGTATTCCCAGGCGGTCTCCCATCCAAGTACTAAGCAGGCCCGACGCTGCTTAGCTTCCGAGATCAGACGAGATCGGGCGCTCTCAGCGCGGTATGGCCGTAAGCGAGGGCTGCTCCAAAAAGTGGGCCATTTAAAGATCAGCCTCCGTAAAAGCCAGCATATTATATAAATAGTGAAGAAAAGGCAAAAGCTTACAGCACCTGGTATTCCCAGGCGGTCTCCCATCCAAGTACTAAGCAGGCCCGACGCTGCTTAGCTTCCGAGATCAGACGAGATCGGGCGCTCTCAGCGCGGTATGGCCGTAAGCGAGGGCTGCTCCAAAAAGTGGGCTATTTAAAGATCAGCCTCCGTAAAAGCCAGCATATTATATAAATAGTGAAGAAAAGGCAAAAGCTTATAGCACCTGGTATTCCCAGGCGGTCTCCCATCCAAGTGTAACAATCGGCCTTATCAGCCGAGTTACAAGACTAAAATGGGGTCAGATTTAACTGTGAGAGATGACTAGTGGTTAAAAGAATGAGACATAAAAGAAGATTGGTTTAAATAGATTTGGTTTATTTACAAGGTTCACATAAAAGACTTTAAAACAACACGATAAAACGAGGTAAACGCTGTTAAAAGAATACAGTTCATTTGTCCATACCCTAAAAACAGTCCAAGAATCCCAGTGTGTTGATAAGTCCAATGTGAGTGTCCACCGGTGTATATACAATCCACAGAAAGTGTAATCCAAAGTTTGCAGGTGGTGAATGGAAAGGTGAGCTCTAAAATTAGCAACTCCTCAGTCCAACAGTTTGGTGACTGTCCTTTGTTTGTCATGCTGCTCTCTTATACAGTTGTACTTCCTGCTTCCTGTCATGTGTCTAGTCACATGGCAGGCCAACCATCCATTTTTTAAAGACACACACTCACTTAAAATGTTAAGAGTAATAAAATGGCCTAAAAAACATGTAAAACACTTAAAACTCTATAATACATTTAAATGATTGTAATAAATAGAGCGGTAAAACACGTCTTTCTAAAAGCCAGCATATTATATAAATAGTGAAGAAAAGGCAAAAGCTTACAGCACCTGGTATTCCCAGGCGGTCTCCCATCCAAGTACTAAGCAGGCCCGACGCTGCTTAGCTTCCGAGATCAGACGAGATCGGGCGCTCTCAGCGCGGTATGGCCGTAAGCGAGGGCTGCTCCAAAAAGTGGGCCATTTAAAGATCAGCCTCCGTAAAAGCCAGCATATTATATAAATAGTGAAGAAAAGGCAAAAGCTTACAGCACCTGGTATTGCCAGGCGGTCTCCCATCCAAGTGTAACAATCGGCCTTATCAGCCGAGTTACAAGACTAAAATGGGGTCAGATTTAACTGTGAGAGATGACTAGTGGTTAAAAGAATGAGACATAAAAGAAGATTGGTTTAAATAGATTTGGTTTATTTACAAGGTTCACATAAAAGACTTTAAAACAACAAGATAAAACGAGGTAAACGCTGTTAAAAGAATACAGTTCATTTGTCCATACCCTAAAAACAGTCCAAGAATCCCAGTGTGTTGATAAGTCCAATGTGAGTGTCCACCGGTGTATATACAATCCACAGAAAGTGTAATCCAAAGTTTGCAGGTGGTGAATGGAAAGGTGAGCTCTAAAATGAGCAACTCCTCAATCCAACAGTTTGGTGACTGTCCTTTGTTTGTCATGCTGCTCTCTTATACAGTTGTACTTCCTGCTTCCTGTCATGTGTCTAGTCACATGGCAGGCCAACCATCCATTTTTTAAAGACACACACTCACTTAAAATGTTAAGAGTAATAAAATGGCCTAAAAAACATGTAAAACACTTAAAACTCTATAATACATTTAAATGATTGTAATAAATAGAGGGGTAAAACACGTCTTTCTAAAAGCCAGCATATTATATAAATAGTGAAGAAAAGGCAAAAGCTTACAGCACCTGGTATTCCCAGGCGGTCTCCCATCCAAGTACTAAGCAGGCCCGACGCTGCTTAGCTTCCGAGATCAGACGAGATCGGGCGCTCTCAGCGCGGTACGGCCGTAAGCGAGGGCTGCTCCAAAAAGTGGGCTATTTAAAGATCAGCCTCCGTAAAAGCCAGCATATTATATAAATAGTGAAGAAAAGGCAAAAGCTTACAGCACCTGGTATTGCCAGGCGGTCTCCCATCCAAGTGTAACAATCGGCCTTATCAGCCGTGTTACAAGACTAAAATGGGGTCAGATTTAACTGTGAGAGATGACTAGTGGTTAAAAGAATGAGACATAAAAGAAGATTGGTTTAAATAGATTTGGTTTATTTACAAGGTTCACATAAAAGACTTTAAAACAACACGATAAAACGAGGTAAACGATGTTAAAAGAATACAGTTCATTTGTCCATACCCTAAAAACAGTCCAAGAATCCCAGTGTGTTGATAAGTCCAATGTGAGTGTCCACCGGTGTATATACAATCCACAGAAAGTGTAATCCAAAGTTTGCAGGTGGTGAATGGAAAGGTGAGCTCTAAAATTAGCAACTCCTCAATCCAACAGTTTGGTGACTGTCCTTTGTTTGTCATGCTGCTCTCTTATACAGTTGTACTTCCTGCTTCCTGTCATGTGTCTAGTCACATGGCAGGCCAACCATCCATTTTTTAAAGACACACACTCACTTAAAATGTTAAGAGTAATAAAATGGCCTAAAAAACATGTAAAACACTTAAAACTCTATAATACATTTAAATGATTGTAATAAATAGAGCGGTAAAACACGTCTTTCTAAAAGCCAGCATATTATATAAATAGTGAAGAAAAGGCAAAAGCTTACAGCACCTGGTATTCCCAGGCGGTCTCCCATCCAAGTACTAAGCAGGCCCGACGCTGCTTAGCTTCCGAGATCAGACGAGATCGGGCGCTCTCAGCGCGGTATGGCCGTAAGCGAGGGCTGCTCCAAAAAGTGGGCCATTTAAAGATCAGCCTCCGTAAAAGCCAGCATATTATATAAATAGTGAAGAAAAGGCAAAAGCTTACAGCACCTGGTATTGCCAGGCGGTCTCCCATCCAAGTGTAACAATCGGCCTTATCAGCCGAGTTACAAGACTAAAATGGGGTCAGATTTAACTGTGAGAGATGACTAGTGGTTAAAAGAATGAGACATAAAAGAAGATTGGTTTAAATAGATTTAGTTTATTTACAAGGTTCACATAAAAGACTTTAAAACAACACGATAAAACGAGGTAAACGCTGTTAAAAGAATACAGTTCATTTGTCCATACCCTAAAAACAGTCCAAGAATCCCAGTGTGTTGATAAGTCCAATGTGAGTGTCCACCGGTGTATATACAATCCACAGAAAATGTAATCCAAAGTTTGCAGGTGGTGAATGGAAAGGTGAGCTCTAAAATTAGCAACTCCTCAATCCAACAGTTTGGTGACTGTCCTTTGTTTGTCATGCTGCTCTCTTATACAGTTGTACTTCCTGCTTCCTGTCATGTGTCTAGTCACATGGCAGGCCAACCATCCATTTTTTAAAGACACACACTCACTTAAAATGTTAAGAGTAATAAAATGGCCTAAAAAACATGTAAAACACTTAAAACTCTATAATACATTTAAATGATTGTAATAAATAGAGCGGTAAAACACGTCTTTCTAAAAGCCAGCATATTATATAAATAGTGAAGAAAAGGCAAAAGCTTACAGCACCTGGTATTCCCAGGCGGTCTCCCATCCAAGTACTAAGCAGGCCCGACGCTGCTTAGCTTCCGAGATCAGACGAGATCGGGCGCTCTCAGCGCGGTATGGCCGTAAGCGAGGGCTGCTCCAAAAAGTGGGCCATTTAAAGATCAGCCTCCGTAAAAGCCAGCATATTATATAAATAGTGAAGAAAAGGCAAAAGCTTACAGCACCTGGTATTCCCAGGCGGTCTCCCATCCAAGTACTAAGCAGGCCCGACGCTGCTTAGCTTCCGAGATCAGACGAGATCGGGCGCTCTCAGCGCGGTATGGCCGTAAGCGAGGGCTGCTCCAAAAAGTGGGCTATTTAAAGATCAGCCTCCGTAAAAGCCAGCATATTATATAAATAGTGAAGAAAAGGCAAAAGCTTACAGCACCTGGTATTGCCAGGCGGTCTCCCATCCAAGTGTAACAATCGGCCTTATCAGCCGTGTTACAAGACTAAAATGGGGTCAGATTTAACTGTGAGAGATGACTAGTGGTTAAAAGAATGAGACATAAAAGAAGATTGGTTTAAATAGATTTGGTTTATTTACAAGGTTCACATAAAAGACTTTAAAACAACACGATAAAACGAGGTAAACGATGTTAAAAGAATACAGTTCATTTGTCCATACCCTAAAAACAGTCCAAGAATCCCAGTGTGTTGATAAGTCCAATGTGAGTGTCCACCGGTGTATATACAATCCACAGAAAGTGTAATCCAAAGTTTGCAGGTGGTGAATGGAAAGGTGAGCTCTAAAATTAGCAACTCCTCAATCCAACAGTTTGGTGACTGTCCTTTGTTTGTCATGCTGCTCTCTTATACAGTTGTACTTCCTGCTTCCTGTCATGTGTCTAGTCACATGGCAGGCCAACCATCCATTTTTTAAAGACACACACTCACTTAAAATGTTAAGAGTAATAAAATGGCCTAAAAAACATGTAAAACACTTAAAACTCTATAATACATTTAAATGATTGTAATAAATAGAGCGGTAAAACACGTCTTTCTAAAAGCCAGCATATTATATAAATAGTGAAGAAAAGGCAAAAGCTTACAGCACCTGGTATTCCCAGGCGGTCTCCCATCCAAGTACTAAGCAGGCCCGACGCTGCTTAGCTTCCGAGATCAGACGAGATCGGGCGCTCTCAGCGCGGTATGGCCGTAAGCGAGGGCTGCTCCAAAAAGTGGGCCATTTAAAGATCAGCCTCCGTAAAAGCCAGCATATTATATAAATAGTGAAGAAAAGGCAAAAGCTTACAGCACCTGGTATTCCCAGGCGGTCTCCCATCCAAGTACTAAGCAGGCCCGACGCTGCTTAGCTTCCGAGATCAGACGAGATCGGGCGCTCTCAGCGCGGTATGGCCGTAAGCGAGGGCTGCTCCAAAAAGTGGGCTATTTAAAGATCAGCCTCCGTAAAAGCCAGCATATTATATAAATAGTGAAGAAAAGGCAAAAGCTTATAGCACCTGGTATTCCCAGGCGGTCTCCCATCCAAGTGTAACAATCGGCCTTATCAGCCGAGTTACAAGACTAAAATGGGGTCAGATTTAACTGTGAGAGATGACTAGTGGTTAAAAGAATGAGACATAAAAGAAGATTGGTTTAAATAGATTTGGTTTATTTACAAGGTTCACATAAAAGACTTTAAAACAACACGATAAAACGAGGTAAACGCTGTTAAAAGAATACAGTTCATTTGTCCATACCCTAAAAACAGTCCAAGAATCCCAGTGTGTTGATAAGTCCAATGTGAGTGTCCACCGGTGTATATACAATCCACAGAAAGTGTAATCCAAAGTTTGCAGGTGGTGAATGGAAAGGTGAGCTCTAAAATTAGCAACTCCTCAATCCAACAGTTTGGTGACTGTCCTTTGTTTGTCATGCTGCTCTCTTATACAGTTGTACTTCCTGCTTCCTGTCATGTGTCTAGTCACATGGTAGGCCAACCATCCATTTTTTAAAGACACACACTCACTTAAAATGTTAAGAGTAATAAAATGGCCTAAAAAACATGTAAAACACTTAAAACTCTATAATACATTTAAATGATTGTAATAAATAGAGCGGTAAAACACGTCTTTCTAAAAGCCAGCATATTATATAAATAGTGAAGAAAAGGCAAAAGCTTACAGCACCTGGTATTCCCAGGCGGTCTCCCATCCAAGTACTAAGCAGGCCCGACGCTGCTTAGCTTCCGAGATCAGACGAGATCGGGCGCTCTCAGCGCGGTATGGCCGTAAGCGAGGGCTGCTCCAAAAAGTGGGCCATTTAAAGATCAGCCTCCGTAAAAGCCAGCATATTATATAAATAGTGAAGAAAAGGCAAAAGCTTACAGCACCTGGTATTCCCAGGCGGTCTCCCATCCAAGTACTAAGCAGGCCCGACGCTGCTTAGCTTCCGAGATCAGACGAGATCGGGCGCTCTCAGCGCGGTATGGCCGTAAGCGAGGGCTGCTCCAAACAGTGGGCTATTTAAAGATCAGCCTCCGTAAAAGCCAGCATATTATATAAATAGTGAAGAAAAGGCAAAAGCTTACAGCACCTGGTATTCCCAGGCGGTCTCCCATCCAAGTGTAACAATCGGCCTTATCAGCCGAGTTACAAGACTAAAATGGGGTCAGATTTAACTGTGAGAGATGACTAGTGGTTAAAAGAATGAGACATAAAAGAAGATTGGTTTAAATAGATTTGGTTTATTTACAAGGTTCACATAAAAGACTTTAAAACAACACGATAAAACGAGGTAAACGCTGTTAAAAGAATACAGTTCATTTGTCCATACCCTAAAAACAGTCCAAGAATCCCAGTGTGTTGATAAGTCCAATGTGAGTGTCCACCGGTGTATAAACAATCCACAGAAAGTGTAATCCAAAGTTTGCAGGTGGTGAATGGAAAGGTGAGCTCTAAAATTAGCAACTCCTCAATCCAACAGTTTGGTGACTGTCCTTTGTTTGTCATGCTGCTCTCTTATACAGTTGTACTTCCTGCTTCCTGTCATGTGTCTAGTCACATGGCAGGCCAACCATCCATTTTTTAAAGACACACACTCACTTAAAATGTTAAGAGTAATAAAATGGCCTAAAAAACATGTAAAACACTTGAAACTCTATAATACATTTAAATGATTGTAATAAATAGAGCGGTAAAACACGTCTTTCTAAAAGCCAGCATATTATATAAATAGTGAAGAAAAGGCAAAAGCTTACAGCACCTGGTATTCCCAGGCGGTCTCCCATCCAAGTACTAAGCAGGCCCGACGCTGCTTAGCTTCCGAGATCAGACGAGATCGGGCGCTCTCAGCGCGGTATGGCCGTAAGCGAGGGCTGCTCCAAAAAGTGGGCCATTTAAAGATCAGCCTCCGTAAAAGCCAGCATATTATATAAATAGTGAAGAAAAGGCAAAAGCTTACAGCACCTGGTATTCCCAGGCGGTCTCCCATCCAAGTACTAAGCAGGCCCGACGCTGCTTAGCTTCCGAGATCAGACGAGATCGGGCGCTCTCAGCGCGGTATGGCCGTAAGCGAGGGCTGCTCCAAACAGTGGGCTATTTAAAGATCAGCCTCCGTAAAAGCCAGCATATTATATAAATAGTGAAGAAAAGGCAAAAGCTTACAGCACCTGGTATTCCCAGGCGGTCTCCCATCCAAGTGTAACAATCGGCCTTATCAGCCGAGTTACAAGACTAAAATGGGGTCAGATTTAACTGTGAGAGATGACTAGTGGTTAAAAGAATGAGACATAAAAGAAGATTGGTTTAAATAGATTTGGTTTATTTACAAGGTTCACATAAAAGACTTTAAAACAACACGATAAAACGAGGTAAACGCTGTTAAAAGAATACAGTTCATTTGTCCATACCCTAAAAACAGTCCAAGAATCCCAGTGTGTTGATAAGTCCAATGTGAGTGTCCACCGGTGTATATACAATCCACAGAAAGTGTAATCCAAAGTTTGCAGGTGGTGAATGGAAAGGTGAGCTCTAAAATTAGCAACTCCTCAATCCAACAGTTTGGTGACTGTCCTTTGTTTGTCATGCTGCTCTCTTATACAGTTGTACTTCCTGCTTCCTGTCATGTGTCTAGTCACATGGTAGGCCAACCATCCATTTTTTAAAGACACACACTCACTTAAAATGTTAAGAGTAATAAAATGGCCTAAAAAACATGTAAAACACTTAAAACTCTATAATACATTTAAATGATTGTAATAAATAGAGCGGTAAAACACGTCTTTCTAAAAGCCAGCATATTATATAAATAGTGAAGAAAAGGCAAAAGCTTACAGCACCTGGTATTCCCAGGCGGTCTCCCATCCAAGTACTAAGCAGGCCCGACGCTGCTTAGCTTCCGAGATCAGACGAGATCGGGCGCTCTCAGCGCGGTATGGCCGTAAGCGAGGGCTGCTCCAAAAAGTGGGCCATTTAAAGATCAGCCTCCGTAAAAGCCAGCATATTATATAAATAGTGAAGAAAAGGCAAAAGCTTACAGCACCTGGTATTCCCAGGCGGTCTCCCATCCAAGTACTAAGCAGGCCCGACGCTGCTTAGCTTCCGAGATCAGACGAGATCGGGCGCTCTCAGCGCGGTATGGCCGTAAGCGAGGGCTGCTCCAAACAGTGGGCTATTTAAAGATCAGCCTCCGTAAAAGCCAGCATATTATATAAATAGTGAAGAAAAGGCAAAAGCTTACAGCACCTGGTATTCCCAGGCGGTCTCCCATCCAAGTGTAACAATCGGCCTTATCAGCCGAGTTACAAGACTAAAATGGGGTCAGATTTAACTGTGAGAGATGACTAGTGGTTAAAAGAATGAGACATAAAAGAAGATTGGTTTAAATAGATTTGGTTTATTTACAAGGTTCACATAAAAGACTTTAAAACAACACGATAAAACGAGGTAAACGCTGTTAAAAGAATACAGTTCATTTGTCCATACCCTAAAAACAGTCCAAGAATCCCAGTGTGTTGATAAGTCCAATGTGAGTGTCCACCGGTGTATATACAATCCACAGAAAGTGTAATCCAAAGTTTGCAGGTGGTGAATGGAAAGGTGAGCTCTAAAATTAGCAACTCCTCAATCCAACAGTTTGGTGACTGTCCTTTGTTTGTCATGCTGCTCTCTTATACAGTTGTACTTCCTGCTTCCTGTCATGTGTCTAGTCACATGGCAGGCCAACCATCCATTTTTTAAAGACACACACTCACTTAAAATGTTAAGAGTAATAAAATGGCCTAAAAAACATGTAAAACACTTAAAACTCTATAATACATTTAAATGATTGTAATAAATAGAGCGGTAAAACACGTCTTTCTAAAAGCCAGCATATTATATAAATAGTGAAGAAAAGGCAAAAGCTTACAGCACCTGGTATTCCCAGGCGGTCTCCCATCCAAGTACTAAGCAGGCCCGACGCTGCTTAGCTTCCGAGATCAGACGAGATCGGGCGCTCTCAGCGCGGTATGGCCGTAAGCGAGGGCTGCTCCAAAAAGTGGGCTATTTAAAGATCAGCCTCCGTAAAAGCCAGCATATTATATAAATAGTGAAGAAAAGGCAAAAGCTTACAGCACCTGGTATTGCCAGGCGGTCTCCCATCCAAGTGTAACAATCGGCCTTATCAGCCGTGTTACAAGACTAAAATGGGGTCAGATTTAACTGTGAGAGATGACTAGTGGTTAAAAGAATGAGACATAAAAGAAGATTGGTTTAAATAGATTTGGTTTATTTACAAGGTTCACATAAAAGACTTTAAAACAACACGATAAAACGAGGTAAACGATGTTAAAAGAATACAGTTCATTTGTCCATACCCTAAAAACAGTCCAAGAATCCCAGTGTGTTGATAAGTCCAATGTGAGTGTCCACCGGTGTATATACAATCCACAGAAAGTGTAATCCAAAGTTTGCAGGTGGTGAATGGAAAGGTGAGCTCTAAAATTAGCAACTCCTCAATCCAACAGTTTGGTGACTGTCCTTTGTTTGTCATGCTGCTCTCTTATACAGTTGTACTTTCTGCTTTCTGTCATGTGTCTAGTCACATGGCAGGCCAACCATCCATTTTTTAAAGACACACACTCACTTAAAATGTTAAGAGTAATAAAATGGCCTAAAAAACATGTAAAACACTTAAAACTCTATAATACATTTAAATGATTGTAATAAATAGAGCGGTAAAACACGTCTTTCTAAAAGCCAGCATATTATATAAATAGTGAAGAAAAGGCAAAAGCTTACAGCACCTGGTATTCCCAGGCAGTCTCCCATCCAAGTACTAAGCAGGCCCGACGCTGCTTAGCTTCCGAGATCAGACGAGATTTTTTTTTTTTTTTTTTTTATTTATTTAAAAAAACATATTACATCACAAAAAGTACAAAATACATTTCACATTTTTTACATATGCAGATATGTACATTAATTCATTCATATTTCTGCCATTTCCATTGCAAACTATTTTCTGAATACTCTACCAATGTGTTTCCTTTTACAAACGTTTCAGTAAAATCATCCTCTCTGTCACTCATTAGAAAATATTTCCATATTAAATTCACAGAGTTTTCCATTTTGTTTTTAAACAAAACCCATACATCAACTTTCCTTTTTTCATATTTTGATACATTTCTTCTTAGCCATATTACATTCTTTGCAATTGTTGTCAATAAAGTAAAGACATTCACATTACAACCTTTACCATTGTACCCAAATAAAACCATTTTTTCCCAAGCATTTTGTGTCATATTCTCATTATATTTTTCTTTCAGCATGGATTTTACAATTTTTTTCATTCTTCCCATAAAATCATCCAATTCTTCACAATAAAAAAATAGATGTAATAGACCTTCATCACTTTTCATGCATACCTTACACCTTGCATCTTTTCCTATCCCAATTTTACACAACCTCATTTCTGTTAAAATACCATTATGTCTTAATAAGAAATTAAAATCTTCTAAAATTGGATCCATATATTTCATTCCCACATTTTTCCAAATATCTATTTCATCTACATCATATCTTTCTTTCCAATAGCTGTTTGCCACAGGTTTAGCAAAAGCCCTTTCCCTAAAAACCAAATAAAAATCTTTTACTTTACATTCAAAAAAACACTTATTTTCACCATTTGTCTTTTTTAAATATAGCTCAGGCATGCCTTCATTCTCATCCTTTTCATTTTTTTCAATCCTTTCCACCCATCCTGTTGGTATTGCTTTCTTTAATTCATCGAACTGTTTTATCAGTGTTCCTTTTGTCACATTCCTTTCTATTTCAAAAATTGCATCCATAATTGCTTGTACTGGAAGATAACCATTTATTACTTCATATAAAATGTCTTTGACTTGTCTTACTCCTCCATCCCACCATTTCTTATAGTAAATTACATTCCCTTCATTTGTAACATTCGAGTTTAAAAACAGAGGTTGTTCTAACAGTTGCATTCTTCCTTTTGGTAAAATTAATACTTTATCTAAGAAAGATGACCAGGTTTCTAAAACTTCTTTATAAAAATTTGGTAGACCCATTAACATATATTTTTTTGTCTTCATCCACAGTGCATTCCATCCCATGCTAAAATTACTAAATTTCTTTAAAAAATATTCCATTACATTTTTCCACATTGCCTTTCTCTTAACATCCATAAACCTTTTCACCAATTTAACTCTTAATGTTTTCATTCTTAACATTGGATCTAATAGCCCTAGTCCTCCTACATCAGTTCCACCAATAAGCGTATCATATGCAATTTTTGCTCTTCCCTTTCCCCATAAAAAATTTAAAACACTTTCTTTTATTCTTTTAAAAAACTCATAAGGCAATGGAGTTACACTCAGCACATACCAAATCTTAGAAAGCATTAAAGCATTTATCACTAATACCTTTCCCTTTAATGTTAAATTTCTTAATTTCCAAAATCTCAATCTTTGTTCCATTCCTTTTAATGCTCCCTCCCAATTAAAAACATCAGCTTTATTAAAATCCATACCCATCCAAATTCCTAAAAGTTTTATATGTTCTCCTTCTTCTTTAAAATGCATGTGCTGAGGTAATGTTTCCACATTCCCAATTCTCATACACAAGCTCTTTTCAATATTGACCTTAGCTCCAGACCCTTTACAATATTTCTCCACAATCCCCATTGCCTTAACAACACTTTGAATGTCTTCAACCAACAATGTTGTGTCATCTGCGTATTGGTAGATTGGCTCCTGTATATTACTTCCCTCTATTCTAATACCCTTTATCTCTGTATCTGCTTTTATTGCTAATCCCAAAGGTTCTGCTACTAGTGAATAAAGTAAAGCAGATAAAGGACATCCTTGCCTTATAGACCTTGTTAGTTGAAAACATTCTGATAAAAACCCATTGCATTTAATACACGTAAAAATATTAGAATAAAAGATCATAATCCACTTTCTAAAATTTTTCCCAAATCCAAATTCTTTGATAACATTTAGTAAATATCCATGCTCCACTCTATCAAAGGCTTTTTCTAAATCCAAACTTATTAAATATCCCTTCTTATTTTTTTCCTTCATATAAAACATTGTGTCTCTTATACTTTGAACAATATCTAGAATATCTTTATTTTGTATTCCATATGCCTGGGTAGTACTTATTATTTTAGGTAAAACTGTCCTTAATCTATTTGCTAACACCTTTGCTAAAATTTTGAAATCTGTATTTAGCATTGTTAAAGGCCTGTAATTCTTAAGATCATTAGGATTTCCTCTTTTTTTATAAATCATTTTAATCATTCCTATCTTCATTCTTTCACTTAACTCCTCTTTTTTAAAAATCTCATCATATACTTCTTTTAAAATTGGGACTAATATTTCTCTAAAATTCTTATAAAACTCGTTTGTTAACCCATCTATACCTGGGCTCTTTCCCAACGTTAACTGCTTTATTGCTGTGTCAATTTCCTCTTCTGTTATCTCATCATCACATAAAACCTTATCTTCCGTAGAGACCTTTACTTTTATTTGATTTAAAAAGAAATCTTCTTCTATTTTATCAACCCCTTGTCTCTTAAACATGTCTTCATAAAAATTCTTAATTACCAATAAAATCTCTTTTGTTCCTTGCTTTATGTCTCCATTTTTATCTAACACCTCCTTCATTAAATCTGCTCTTTGTCTATTTTTTTCTAAATCAAAAAAAAAAAAATTTGTGCATCTTTCCCCCTCCACAACATATTTTGCTTTACTTCTAATGATCGCCCCCTTACATTTTTCATCTTCAATTTCCCTTAATTTTTCTCGTAAAATTAAGATTTTACCTATGTCTTCTTCATTTAGATTTTGCTCCTGTCTTTTTTCTTCTTTATCTATCTCTTTTCTTATCTCAGTTTCCTTTCTGATGTTAGCTTTTTTTAACAATTTACAAAATTGTATTGATAAACTCTTTATATCCAATTTCACGTTATCCCACCATATTCTTTTCTCTTCTGCGTAAATCTTATTTAATTTACTAACTTCTAATAGTTGTTTAATTCTTTCTTTGTAAGATTCTTCTTTTAAAATTGTTGCATTTAAGACCCACACCCCTGATCCTCTCTCCACTCTTACACAATCTAAAGTCATACATAAAAGAAAATGATCACTATACCCTACTTCCTTATAAAATACATTTTGGATATTTCCCTCCATTTCCTCCTTACATCAAACGTAATCAATTCTACTTTGTTTTATCTTATTCATTACCACTTGCACTCTTGAAAATTTTCTCTTTTTCCTATTTCTTTCCCGCCATATATCTATTAGATTACATTCCTTCATTATTTTCACCAATTCCTCTCTCCCTTTGTCTGTCTTAAAAACCATTTCACTTGCCAAATCCAATTCTGTAAAGACAGTATTGAAATCACCCATTAAAATAACATTCTGCCATGTTTTTAAATTAATATTCACTTTTTTAAAAAAATCTACTTTTCCCTTTTCTTCATTTGGTGCATGAATATTATAGATAATAAAAAACTCTTTTCCTTTTTCTATTTTCACCGCCATACTTTTTCCCACTCCATCATCCAATATTACTTGTTCTTTTTCACATACTCCTCTTTTAATTAGAACTGCAACCCCACAACCTACTTTATCATTTCCATTATTAAAATATATATTTCCATCCCATTTTGTTTCAAACCTTTTAACACTTTCATTTTTCCAATTTGTTTCCTGCAACACAATGACATCGGTATTTTTACATAAAACCTTCATCTTTTCAAATTTCTCCATATTCAGCAAACCCCTAGCATTCCATGACACAATTTTTAAAAACATAAAAAAACATACATTGAAAAATAAATCACAAAAACCAAACATTTTTTTTCTATTCTCCCTCCTCCTCCTCCATTAATGCTTGAAATCTATTTTCCCATAAAGTTTTTTCTTTACTCTGTTCTTTTTTTTTCTCAAGTCTCTTCTTCTTAGCAACTTCTAGATTTGGTATTACCTTAGTGATCCGTCTTCTTATAGTCTCTCTTCTATCCATTCTGAAGTCCATTTTCTCCCCTTCTTTCTTCTCCTCAGTTCTCTCTTTCTTTTCTTCCTCGTTACCTTTTGCATGTTGTTCCTCCATTTCTTCCAGTGCTCCTTGTGATATATTCAGTGGTGTCCATATTCCTTCGTCCATTGCTGCTTCTTGTCCATCCTCTTCCATCTCCTGATTCTTCTCATTGGTCTTTTTATTCCCTTCATTTTCTTTTGCAGTCTCTCCAGCATTTCCAAGTTCCGTCTCTTCCACCATTTGCCCACCCACATCTTCCAAATCTGTATTTTGCGTTCCATCCAAATCTGCTATCCAACACTCACATCTTGCCATCACTTTTCTGCACTCCGGGCACTTCACCGCATCACAGTCCCTTGCGAAATGCCCCTGTTCATCGCACTGATAGCACTTGAACTCTGGGCAGTTTTTGAACACGTGTCCAGGATTCATGCACAATCGACAGGTTTTAACCTGCCGATCATGCATAATCCGGAAGTACTGCGATCCTTCCTCCGTGTCAAATTTTGTGCTGTATGGCAAGGATATGACTTCTTTTGGGAATTTCACCCTTAGGTACCTTGTACCGTCTGCTATATCGGTGCCCGGATACATTCTTCTTTTGATTTCAGATGCAGGTGTCACTCCCCAATTATGTAATTTTTCCAAAATATCAGAATCAGCAATGTAGGCGGGCAAATGTATGAAAGAAACAACATACTCTCTTGTTTGTAATTTCCTTATCTCACACAGTTTTCCTTTTATCATCAAAAAATCCTCCAAGTCCTCGCATACATCCGTATTCGTCAGTGTGATTTCATACTCCTTTCCATGTCTGGGTCTCACTGCCAGTATCTTCCCCCCTCCAACTTTTCCGTTCACTGCTTTAATTATATCTTCAGCCCTCGCATCTCTCAGTTCTGTCAAATCCACTATCACTGTAGCCTCTTTCGAGTAAATCCTCTTATTATAATCCATACGTAGATGTCCAACTTGTTGTCCTTTATCCATTCCTTTGTTCAGTAACTCTCGTCTTTCTCCTGTCATATCCGTACCGTTAGCTGGTAATCCATCCATTGTAAAAAGTGCGTGAAGAAAAAAAAAAAAACTACTCCCCAGACAGCAAACTGCTGCTGGGAAGTGTGAAAACTAACAAAAACTCACTCAAAAATAAAAAATCTTAATTAACAAAACCCACTAAACAAAACAAAAAATAAGGTGAGCCTCTCTCACCAACTGCTTCCTAATGCTGCCACGTCACTTCCTGAACTGCTCAGTAGCGCCCTCAGGTGGCGGTATGGCCATAAGCGAGGGCTGCTCCAAAAAGTGGGCCATTTAAAGATCAGCCTCCGTAAAAGCCAGCATATTATATAAATAGTGAAGAAAAGGCAAAAGCTTACAGCACCTGGTATTCCCAGGCGGTCTCCCATCCAAGTACTAAGCAGGCCCGACGCTGCTTAGCTTCCGAGATCAGACGAGATCGGGCGCTCTCAGCGCGGTATGGCCGTAAGCGAGGGCTGCTCCAAAAAGTGGGCCATTTAAAGATCAGCCTCCGTAAAAGCCAGCATATTATATAAATAGTGAAGAAAAGGCAAAAGCTTACAGCACCTGGTATTCCCAGGCGGTCTCCCATCCAAGTACTAAGCAGGCCCGACGCTGCTTAGCTTCCGAGATCAGACGAGATCGGGCGCTCTCAGCGCGGTATGGCCGTAAGCGAGGGCTGCTCCAAAAAGTGGGCTATTTAAAGATCAGCCTCCGTAAAAGCCAGCATATTATATAAATAGTGAAGAAAAGGCAAAAGCTTATAGCACCTGGTATTCCCAGGCGGTCTCCCATCCAAGTGTAACAATCGGCCTTATCAGCCGAGTTACAAGACTAAAATGGGGTCAGATTTAACTGTGAGAGATGACTAGTGGTTAAAAGAATGAGACATAAAAGAAGATTGGTTTAAATAGATTTGGTTTATTTACAAGGTTCACATAAAAGACTTTAAAACAACACGATAAAACGAGGTAAACGCTGTTAAAAGAATACAGTTCATTTGTCCATACCCTAAAAACAGTCCAAGAATCCCAGTGTGTTGATAAGTCCAATGTGAGTGTCCACCGGTGTATATACAATCCACAGAAAGTGTAATCCAAAGTTTGCAGGTGGTGAATGGAAAGGTGAGCTCTAAAATTAGCAACTCCTCAGTCCAACAGTTTGGTGACTGTCCTTTGTTTGTCATGCTGCTCTCTTATACAGTTGTACTTCCTGCTTCCTGTCATGTGTCTAGTCACATGGCAGGCCAACCATCCATTTTTTAAAGACACACACTCACTTAAAATGTTAAGAGTAATAAAATGGCCTAAAAAACATGTAAAACACTTAAAACTCTATAATACATTTAAATGATTGTAATAAATAGAGCGGTAAAACACGTCTTTCTAAAAGCCAGCATATTATATAAATAGTGAAGAAAAGGCAAAAGCTTACAGCACCTGGTATTCCCAGGCAGTCTCCCATCCAAGTACTAAGCAGGCCCGACGGTGCTTAGCTTCCGAGATCAGACGAGATCGGGCGCTCTCAGCGCGGTATGGCCGTAAGCGAGGGCTGCTCCAAAAAGTGGGCCATTTAAAGATCAGCCTCCGTAAAAGCCAGCATATTATATAAATAGTGAAGAAAAGGCAAAAGCTTACAGCACCTGGTATTCCCAGGCGGTCTCCCATCCAAGTGTAACAATCGGCCTTATCAGCCGAGTTACAAGACTAAAATGGGATTAGATTTAACTGTGAGAGGTGACTAGTGGTTAAAAGAATGAGACATAAAAGAAGATTGGTTTAAATAGATTTGGTTTATTTACAAGGTTCACATAAAAGACTTTAAAACAACACGATAAAACGAGGTAAACGCTGTTAAAAGAATACAGTTCATTTGTCCATACCCTAAAAACAGTCCAAGAATCCCAGTGTGTTGATAAGTCCAATGTGAGTGTCCACCGGTGTATATACAATCCACAGAAAGTGTAATCCAAAGTTTGCAGGTGGTGAATGGAAAGGTGAGCTCTAAAATTAGCAACTCCTCAATCCAACAGTTTGGTGACTGTCCTTTGTTTGTCATGCTGCTCTCTTATACAGTTGTACTTCCTGCTTCCTGTCATGTGTCTAGTCACATGGCAGGCCAACCATCCATTTTTTAAAGACACACACTCACTTAAAATGTTAAGAGTAATAAAATGGCCTAAAAAACATGTAAAACACTTAAAACTCTATAATACATTTAAATGATTGTAATAAATAGAGCGGTAAAACACGTCTTTCTAAAAGCCAGCATATTATATAAATAGTGAAGAAAAGGCAAAAGCTTACAGCACCTGGTATTCCCAGGCGGTCTCCCATCCAAGTACTAAGCAGGCCCGACGCTGCTTAACTTCCGAGATCAGACGAGATCGGGCGCTCTCAGCGCGGTATGGCCGTAAGCGAGGGCTGCTCCAAAAAGTGGGCTATTTAAAGATCAGCCTCCGTAAAAGCCAGCATATTATATAAATAGTGAAGAAAAGGCAAAAGCTTACAGCACCTGGTATTCCCAGGCGGTCTCCCATCCAAGTGTAACAATCGGCCTTATCAGCCGAGTTACAAGACTAAAATGGGGTCAGATTTAACTGTGAGAGATGACTAGTGGTTAAAAGAATGTGACATAAAAGAAGATTGGTTTAAATAGATTTGGTTTATTTACAAGGTTCACATAAAAGACTTTAAAACAACACGATAAAACGAGGTAAACGCTGTTAAAAGAATACAGTTCATTTGTCCATACCCTAAAAACAGTCCAAGAATCCCAGTGTGTTGATAAGTCCAATGTGAGTGTCCACCGGTGTATAAACAATCCACAGAAAGTGTAATCCAAAGTTTGCAGGTGGTGAATGGAAAGGTGAGCTCTAAAATTAGCAACTCCTCAATCCAACAGTTTGGTGACTGTCCTTTGTTTGTCATGCTGCTCTCTTATACAGTTGTACTTCCTGCTTCCTGTCATGTGTCTAGTCACATGGCAGGCCAACCATCCATTTTTTAAAGACACACACTCACTTAAAATGTTAAGAGTAATAAAATGGCCTAAAAAACATGTAAAACACTTGAAACTCTATAATACATTTAAATGATTGTAATAAATAGAGCGGTAAAACACGTCTTTCTAAAAGCCAGCATATTATATAAATAGTGAAGAAAAGGCAAAAGCTTACAGCACCTGGTATTCCCAGGCGGTCTCCCATCCAAGTACTAAGCAGGCCCGACGCTGCTTAGCTTCCGAGATCAGACGAGATCGGGCGCTCTCAGCGCGGTATGGCCGTAAGCGAGGGCTGCTCCAAAAAGTGGGCCATTTAAAGATCAGCCTCCGTAAAAGCCAGCATATTATATAAATAGTGAAGAAAAGGCAAAAGCTTACAGCACCTGGTATTCCCAGGCGGTCTCCCATCCAAGTACTAAGCAGGCCCGACGCTGCTTAGCTTCCGAGATCAGACGAGATCGGGCGCTCTCAGCGCGGTATGGCCGTAAGCGAGGGCTGCTCCAAACAGTGGGCTATTTAAAGATCAGCCTCCGTAAAAGCCAGCATATTATATAAATAGTGAAGAAAAGGCAAAAGCTTACAGCACCTGGTATTCCCAGGCGGTCTCCCATCCAAGTGTAACAATCGGCCTTATCAGCCGAGTTACAAGACTAAAATGGGGTCAGATTTAACTGTGAGAGATGACTAGTGGTTAAAAGAATGAGACATAAAAGAAGATTGGTTTAAATAGATTTGGTTTATTTACAAGGTTCACATAAAAGACTTTAAAACAACACGATAAAACGAGGTAAACGCTGTTAAAAGAATACAGTTCATTTGTCCATACCCTAAAAACAGTCCAAGAATCCCAGTGTGTTGATAAGTCCAATGTGAGTGTCCACCGGTGTATATACAATCCACAGAAAGTGTAATCCAAAGTTTGCAGGTGGTGAATGGAAAGGTGAGCTCTAAAATTAGCAACTCCTCAATCCAACAGTTTGGTGACTGTCCTTTGTTTGTCATGCTGCTCTCTTATACAGTTGTACTTCCTGCTTCCTGTCATGTGTCTAGTCACATGGCAGGCCAACCATCCATTTTTTAAAGACACACACTCACTTAAAATGTTAAGAGTAATAAAATGGCCTAAAAAACATGTAAAACACTTAAAACTCTATAATACATTTAAATGATTGTAATAAATAGAGCGGTAAAACACGTCTTTCTAAAAGCCAGCATATTATATAAATAGTGAAGAAAAGGCAAAAGCTTACAGCACCTGGTATTCCCAGGCGGTCTCCCATCCAAGTACTAAGCAGGCCCGACGCTGCTTAGCTTCCGAGATCAGACGAGATCGGGCGCTCTCAGCGCGGTATGGCCGTAAGCGAGGGCTGCTCCAAAAAGTGGGCTATTTAAAGATCAGCCTCCGTAAAAGCCAGCATATTATATAAATAGTGAAGAAAAGGCAAAAGCTTACAGCACCTGGTATTGCCAGGCGGTCTCCCATCCAAGTGTAACAATCGGCCTTATCAGCCGTGTTACAAGACTAAAATGGGGTCAGATTTAACTGTGAGAGATGACTAGTGGTTAAAAGAATGAGACATAAAAGAAGATTGGTTTAAATAGATTTGGTTTATTTACAAGGTTCACATAAAAGACTTTAAAACAACACGATAAAACGAGGTAAACGATGTTAAAAGAATACAGTTCATTTGTCCATACCCTAAAAACAGTCCAAGAATCCCAGTGTGTTGATAAGTCCAATGTGAGTGTCCACCGGTGTATATACAATCCACAGAAAGTGTAATCCAAAGTTTGCAGGTGGTGAATGGAAAGGTGAGCTCTAAAATTAGCAACTCCTCAATCCAACAGTTTGGTGACTGTCCTTTGTTTGTCATGCTGCTCTCTTATACAGTTGTACTTTCTGCTTTCTGTCATGTGTCTAGTCACATGGCAGGCCAACCATCCATTTTTTAAAGACACACACTCACTTAAAATGTTAAGAGTAATAAAATGGCCTAAAAAACATGTAAAACACTTAAAACTCTATAATACATTTAAATGATTGTAATAAATAGAGCGGTAAAACACGTCTTTCTAAAAGCCAGCATATTATATAAATAGTGAAGAAAAGGCAAAAGCTTACAGCACCTGGTATTCCCAGGCAGTCTCCCATCCAAATACTAAGCAGGCCCGACGCTGCTTAGCTTCCGAGATCAGACGAGATCAGACGAGATCGGGCGCTCTCAGCGCGGTATGGCCGTAAGCGAGGGCTGCTCCAAAAAGTGGGCCATTTAAAGATCAGCCTCCGTAAAAGCCAGCATATTATATAAATAGTGAAGAAAAGGCAAAAGCTTACAGCACCTGGTATTCCCAGGCGGTCTCCCATCCAAGTACTAAGCAGGCCCGACGCTGCTTAGCTTCCGAGATCAGACGAGATCGGGCGCTCTCAGCGCGGTATGGCCGTAAGCGAGGGCTGCTCCAAAAAGTGGGCTATTTAAAGATCAGCCTCCGTAAAAGCCAGCATATTATATAAATAGTGAAGAAAAGGCAAAAGCTTATAGCACCTGGTATTCCCAGGCGGTCTCCCATCCAAGTGTAACAATCGGCCTTATCAGCCGAGTTACAAGACTAAAATGGGGTCAGATTTAACTGTGAGAGATGACTAGTGGTTAAAAGAATGAGACATAAAAGAAGATTGGTTTAAATAGATTTGGTTTATTTACAAGGTTCACATAAAAGACTTTAAAACAACACGATAAAACGAGGTAAACGCTGTTAAAAGAATACAGTTCATTTGTCCATACCCTAAAAACAGTCCAAGAATCCCAGTGTGTTGATAAGTCCAATGTGAGTGTCCACCGGTGTATATACAATCCACAGAAAGTGTAATCCAAAGTTTGCAGGTGGTGAATGGAAAGGTGAGCTCTAAAATTAGCAACTCCTCAGTCCAACAGTTTGGTGACTGTCCTTTGTTTGTCATGCTGCTCTCTTATACAGTTGTACTTCCTGCTTCCTGTCATGTGTCTAGTCACATGGCAGGCCAACCATCCATTTTTTAAAGACACACACTCACTTAAAATGTTAAGAGTAATAAAATGGCCTAAAAAACATGTAAAACACTTAAAACTCTATAATACATTTAAATGATTGTAATAAATAGAGCGGTAAAACACGTCTTTCTAAAAGCCAGCATATTATATAAATAGTGAAGAAAAGGCAAAAGCTTACAGCACCTGGTATTCCCAGGCGGTCTCCCATCCAAGTACTAAGCAGGCCCGACGCTGCTTAGCTTCCGAGATCAGACGAGATCGGGCGCTCTCAGCGCGGTATGGCCGTAAGCGAGGGCTGCTCCAAAAAGTGGGCCATTTAAAGATCAGCCTCCGTAAAAGCCAGCATATTATATAAATAGTGAAGAAAAGGCAAAAGCTTACAGCACCTGGTATTGCCAGGCGGTCTCCCATCCAAGTGTAACAATCGGCCTTATCAGCCGAGTTACAAGACTAAAATGGGGTCAGATTTAACTGTGAGAGATGACTAGTGGTTAAAAGAATGAGACATAAAAGAAGATTGGTTTAAATAGATTTGGTTTATTTACAAGGTTCACATAAAAGACTTTAAAACAACAAGATAAAACGAGGTAAACGCTGTTAAAAGAATACAGTTCATTTGTCCATACCCTAAAAACAGTCCAAGAATCCCAGTGTGTTGATAAGTCCAATGTGAGTGTCCACCGGTGTATATACAATCCACAGAAAGTGTAATCCAAAGTTTGCAGGTGGTGAATGGAAAGGTGAGCTCTAAAATGAGCAACTCCTCAATCCAACAGTTTGGTGACTGTCCTTTGTTTGTCATGCTGCTCTCTTATACAGTTGTACTTCCTGCTTCCTGTCATGTGTCTAGTCACATGGCAGGCCAACCATCCATTTTTTAAAGACACACACTCACTTAAAATGTTAAGAGTAATAAAATGGCCTAAAAAACATGTAAAACACTTAAAACTCTATAATACATTTAAATGATTGTAATAAATAGAGGGGTAAAACACGTCTTTCTAAAAGCCAGCATATTATATAAATAGTGAAGAAAAGGCAAAAGCTTACAGCACCTGGTATTCCCAGGCGGTCTCCCATCCAAGTACTAAGCAGGCCCGACGCTGCTTAGCTTCCGAGATCAGACGAGATCGGGCGCTCTCAGCGCGGTACGGCCGTAAGCGAGGGCTGCTCCAAAAAGTGGGCTATTTAAAGATCAGCCTCCGTAAAAGCCAGCATATTATATAAATAGTGAAGAAAAGGCAAAAGCTTACAGCACCTGGTATTGCCAGGCGGTCTCCCATCCAAGTGTAACAATCGGCCTTATCAGCCGTGTTACAAGACTAAAATGGGGTCAGATTTAACTGTGAGAGATGACTAGTGGTTAAAAGAATGAGACATAAAAGAAGATTGGTTTAAATAGATTTGGTTTATTTACAAGGTTCACATAAAAGACTTTAAAACAACACGATAAAACGAGGTAAACGATGTTAAAAGAATACAGTTCATTTGTCCATACCCTAAAAACAGTCCAAGAATCCCAGTGTGTTGATAAGTCCAATGTGAGTGTCCACCGGTGTATATACAATCCACAGAAAGTGTAATCCAAAGTTTGCAGGTGGTGAATGGAAAGGTGAGCTCTAAAATTAGCAACTCCTCAATCCAACAGTTTGGTGACTGTCCTTTGTTTGTCATGCTGCTCTCTTATACAGTTGTACTTCCTGCTTCCTGTCATGTGTCTAGTCACATGGCAGGCCAACCATCCATTTTTTAAAGACACACACTCACTTAAAATGTTAAGAGTAATAAAATGGCCTAAAAAACATGTAAAACACTTAAAACTCTATAATACATTTAAATGATTGTAATAAATAGAGCGGTAAAACACGTCTTTCTAAAAGCCAGCATATTATATAAATAGTGAAGAAAAGGCAAAAGCTTACAGCACCTGGTATTCCCAGGCGGTCTCCCATCCAAGTACTAAGCAGGCCCGACGCTGCTTAGCTTCCGAGATCAGACGAGATCGGGCGCTCTCAGCGCGGTATGGCCGTAAGCGAGGGCTGCTCCAAAAAGTGGGCCATTTAAAGATCAGCCTCCGTAAAAGCCAGCATATTATATAAATAGTGAAGAAAAGGCAAAAGCTTACAGCACCTGGTATTGCCAGGCGGTCTCCCATCCAAGTGTAACAATCGGCCTTATCAGCCGAGTTACAAGACTAAAATGGGGTCAGATTTAACTGTGAGAGATGACTAGTGGTTAAAAGAATGAGACATAAAAGAAGATTGGTTTAAATAGATTTAGTTTATTTACAAGGTTCACATAAAAGACTTTAAAACAACACGATAAAACGAGGTAAACGCTGTTAAAAGAATACAGTTCATTTGTCCATACCCTAAAAACAGTCCAAGAATCCCAGTGTGTTGATAAGTCCAATGTGAGTGTCCACCGGTGTATATACAATCCACAGAAAATGTAATCCAAAGTTTGCAGGTGGTGAATGGAAAGGTGAGCTCTAAAATTAGCAACTCCTCAATCCAACAGTTTGGTGACTGTCCTTTGTTTGTCATGCTGCTCTCTTATACAGTTGTACTTCCTGCTTCCTGTCATGTGTCTAGTCACATGGCAGGCCAACCATCCATTTTTTAAAGACACACACTCACTTAAAATGTTAAGAGTAATAAAATGGCCTAAAAAACATGTAAAACACTTAAAACTCTATAATACATTTAAATGATTGTAATAAATAGAGCGGTAAAACACGTCTTTCTAAAAGCCAGCATATTATATAAATAGTGAAGAAAAGGCAAAAGCTTACAGCACCTGGTATTCCCAGGCGGTCTCCCATCCAAGTACTAAGCAGGCCCGACGCTGCTTAGCTTCCGAGATCAGACGAGATCGGGCGCTCTCAGCGCGGTATGGCCGTAAGCGAGGGCTGCTCCAAAAAGTGGGCCATTTAAAGATCAGCCTCCGTAAAAGCCAGCATATTATATAAATAGTGAAGAAAAGGCAAAAGCTTACAGCACCTGGTATTCCCAGGCGGTCTCCCATCCAAGTACTAAGCAGGCCCGACGCTGCTTAGCTTCCGAGATCAGACGAGATCGGGCGCTCTCAGCGCGGTATGGCCGTAAGCGAGGGCTGCTCCAAAAAGTGGGCTATTTAAAGATCAGCCTCCGTAAAAGCCAGCATATTATATAAATAGTGAAGAAAAGGCAAAAGCTTACAGCACCTGGTATTGCCAGGCGGTCTCCCATCCAAGTGTAACAATCGGCCTTATCAGCCGTGTTACAAGACTAAAATGGGGTCAGATTTAACTGTGAGAGATGACTAGTGGTTAAAAGAATGAGACATAAAAGAAGATTGGTTTAAATAGATTTGGTTTATTTACAAGGTTCACATAAAAGACTTTAAAACAACACGATAAAACGAGGTAAACGATGTTAAAAGAATACAGTTCATTTGTCCATACCCTAAAAACAGTCCAAGAATCCCAGTGTGTTGATAAGTCCAATGTGAGTGTCCACCGGTGTATATACAATCCACAGAAAGTGTAATCCAAAGTTTGCAGGTGGTGAATGGAAAGGTGAGCTCTAAAATTAGCAACTCCTCAATCCAACAGTTTGGTGACTGTCCTTTGTTTGTCATGCTGCTCTCTTATACAGTTGTACTTCCTGCTTCCTGTCATGTGTCTAGTCACATGGCAGGCCAACCATCCATTTTTTAAAGACACACACTCACTTAAAATGTTAAGAGTAATAAAATGGCCTAAAAAACATGTAAAACACTTAAAACTCTATAATACATTTAAATGATTGTAATAAATAGAGCGGTAAAACACGTCTTTCTAAAAGCCAGCATATTATATAAATAGTGAAGAAAAGGCAAAAGCTTACAGCACCTGGTATTCCCAGGCGGTCTCCCATCCAAGTACTAAGCAGGCCCGACGCTGCTTAGCTTCCGAGATCAGACGAGATCGGGCGCTCTCAGCGCGGTATGGCCGTAAGCGAGGGCTGCTCCAAAAAGTGGGCCATTTAAAGATCAGCCTCCGTAAAAGCCAGCATATTATATAAATAGTGAAGAAAAGGCAAAAGCTTACAGCACCTGGTATTCCCAGGCGGTCTCCCATCCAAGTACTAAGCAGGCCCGACGCTGCTTAGCTTCCGAGATCAGACGAGATCGGGCGCTCTCAGCGCGGTATGGCCGTAAGCGAGGGCTGCTCCAAAAAGTGGGCTATTTAAAGATCAGCCTCCGTAAAAGCCAGCATATTATATAAATAGTGAAGAAAAGGCAAAAGCTTATAGCACCTGGTATTCCCAGGCGGTCTCCCATCCAAGTGTAACAATCGGCCTTATCAGCCGAGTTACAAGACTAAAATGGGGTCAGATTTAACTGTGAGAGATGACTAGTGGTTAAAAGAATGAGACATAAAAGAAGATTGGTTTAAATAGATTTGGTTTATTTACAAGGTTCACATAAAAGACTTTAAAACAACACGATAAAACGAGGTAAACGCTGTTAAAAGAATACAGTTCATTTGTCCATACCCTAAAAACAGTCCAAGAATCCCAGTGTGTTGATAAGTCCAATGTGAGTGTCCACCGGTGTATATACAATCCACAGAAAGTGTAATCCAAAGTTTGCAGGTGGTGAATGGAAAGGTGAGCTCTAAAATTAGCAACTCCTCAATCCAACAGTTTGGTGACTGTCCTTTGTTTGTCATGCTGCTCTCTTATACAGTTGTACTTCCTGCTTCCTGTCATGTGTCTAGTCACATGGTAGGCCAACCATCCATTTTTTAAAGACACACACTCACTTAAAATGTTAAGAGTAATAAAATGGCCTAAAAAACATGTAAAACACTTAAAACTCTATAATACATTTAAATGATTGTAATAAATAGAGCGGTAAAACACGTCTTTCTAAAAGCCAGCATATTATATAAATAGTGAAGAAAAGGCAAAAGCTTACAGCACCTGGTATTCCCAGGCGGTCTCCCATCCAAGTACTAAGCAGGCCCGACGCTGCTTAGCTTCCGAGATCAGACGAGATCGGGCGCTCTCAGCGCGGTATGGCCGTAAGCGAGGGCTGCTCCAAAAAGTGGGCCATTTAAAGATCAGCCTCCGTAAAAGCCAGCATATTATATAAATAGTGAAGAAAAGGCAAAAGCTTACAGCACCTGGTATTCCCAGGCGGTCTCCCATCCAAGTACTAAGCAGGCCCGACGCTGCTTAGCTTCCGAGATCAGACGAGATCGGGCGCTCTCAGCGCGGTATGGCCGTAAGCGAGGGCTGCTCCAAACAGTGGGCTATTTAAAGATCAGCCTCCGTAAAAGCCAGCATATTATATAAATAGTGAAGAAAAGGCAAAAGCTTACAGCACCTGGTATTCCCAGGCGGTCTCCCATCCAAGTGTAACAATCGGCCTTATCAGCCGAGTTACAAGACTAAAATGGGGTCAGATTTAACTGTGAGAGATGACTAGTGGTTAAAAGAATGAGACATAAAAGAAGATTGGTTTAAATAGATTTGGTTTATTTACAAGGTTCACATAAAAGACTTTAAAACAACACGATAAAACGAGGTAAACGCTGTTAAAAGAATACAGTTCATTTGTCCATACCCTAAAAACAGTCCAAGAATCCCAGTGTGTTGATAAGTCCAATGTGAGTGTCCACCGGTGTATAAACAATCCACAGAAAGTGTAATCCAAAGTTTGCAGGTGGTGAATGGAAAGGTGAGCTCTAAAATTAGCAACTCCTCAATCCAACAGTTTGGTGACTGTCCTTTGTTTGTCATGCTGCTCTCTTATACAGTTGTACTTCCTGCTTCCTGTCATGTGTCTAGTCACATGGCAGGCCAACCATCCATTTTTTAAAGACACACACTCACTTAAAATGTTAAGAGTAATAAAATGGCCTAAAAAACATGTAAAACACTTGAAACTCTATAATACATTTAAATGATTGTAATAAATAGAGCGGTAAAACACGTCTTTCTAAAAGCCAGCATATTATATAAATAGTGAAGAAAAGGCAAAAGCTTACAGCACCTGGTATTCCCAGGCGGTCTCCCATCCAAGTACTAAGCAGGCCCGACGCTGCTTAGCTTCCGAGATCAGACGAGATCGGGCGCTCTCAGCGCGGTATGGCCGTAAGCGAGGGCTGCTCCAAAAAGTGGGCCATTTAAAGATCAGCCTCCATAAAAGCCAGCATATTATATAAATAGTGAAGAAAAGGCAAAAGCTTACAGCACCTGGTATTCCCAGGCGGTCTCCCATCCAAGTACTAAGCAGGCCCGACGCTGCTTAGCTTCCGAGATCAGACGAGATCGGGCGCTCTCAGCGCGGTATGGCCGTAAGCGAGGGCTGCTCCAAACAGTGGGCTATTTAAAGATCAGCCTCCGTAAAAGCCAGCATATTATATAAATAGTGAAGAAAAGGCAAAAGCTTACAGCACCTGGTATTCCCAGGCGGTCTCCCATCCAAGTGTAACAATCGGCCTTATCAGCCGAGTTACAAGACTAAAATGGGGTCAGATTTAACTGTGAGAGATGACTAGTGGTTAAAAGAATGAGACATAAAAGAAGATTGGTTTAAATAGATTTGGTTTATTTACAAGGTTCACATAAAAGACTTTAAAACAACACGATAAAACGAGGTAAACGCTGTTAAAAGAATACAGTTCATTTGTCCATACCCTAAAAACAGTCCAAGAATCCCAGTGTGTTGATAAGTCCAATGTGAGTGTCCACCGGTGTATATACAATCCACAGAAAGTGTAATCCAAAGTTTGCAGGTGGTGAATGGAAAGGTGAGCTCTAAAATTAGCAACTCCTCAATCCAACAGTTTGGTGACTGTCCTTTGTTTGTCATGCTGCTCTCTTATACAGTTGTACTTCCTGCTTCCTGTCATGTGTCTAGTCACATGGTAGGCCAACCATCCATTTTTTAAAGACACACACTCACTTAAAATGTTAAGAGTAATAAAATGGCCTAAAAAACATGTAAAACACTTAAAACTCTATAATACATTTAAATGATTGTAATAAATAGAGCGGTAAAACACGTCTTTCTAAAAGCCAGCATATTATATAAATAGTGAAGAAAAGGCAAAAGCTTACAGCACCTGGTATTCCCAGGCGGTCTCCCATCCAAGTACTAAGCAGGCCCGACGCTGCTTAGCTTCCGAGATCAGACGAGATCGGGCGCTCTCAGCGCGGTATGGCCGTAAGCGAGGGCTGCTCCAAAAAGTGGGCCATTTAAAGATCAGCCTCCGTAAAAGCCAGCATATTATATAAATAGTGAAGAAAAGGCAAAAGCTTACAGCACCTGGTATTCCCAGGCGGTCTCCCATCCAAGTACTAAGCAGGCCCGACGCTGCTTAGCTTCCGAGATCAGACGAGATCGGGCGCTCTCAGCGCGGTATGGCCGTAAGCGAGGGCTGCTCCAAACAGTGGGCTATTTAAAGATCAGCCTCCGTAAAAGCCAGCATATTATATAAATAGTGAAGAAAAGGCAAAAGCTTACAGCACCTGGTATTCCCAGGCGGTCTCCCATCCAAGTGTAACAATCGGCCTTATCAGCCGAGTTACAAGACTAAAATGGGGTCAGATTTAACTGTGAGAGATGACTAGTGGTTAAAAGAATGAGACATAAAAGAAGATTGGTTTAAATAGATTTGGTTTATTTACAAGGTTCACATAAAAGACTTTAAAACAACACGATAAAACGAGGTAAACGCTGTTAAAAGAATACAGTTCATTTGTCCATACCCTAAAAACAGTCCAAGAATCCCAGTGTGTTGATAAGTCCAATGTGAGTGTCCACCGGTGTATATACAATCCACAGAAAGTGTAATCCAAAGTTTGCAGGTGGTGAATGGAAAGGTGAGCTCTAAAATTAGCAACTCCTCAATCCAACAGTTTGGTGACTGTCCTTTGTTTGTCATGCTGCTCTCTTATACAGTTGTACTTCCTGCTTCCTGTCATGTGTCTAGTCACATGGCAGGCCAACCATCCATTTTTTAAAGACACACACTCACTTAAAATGTTAAGAGTAATAAAATGGCCTAAAAAACATGTAAAACACTTAAAACTCTATAATACATTTAAATGATTGTAATAAATAGAGCGGTAAAACACGTCTTTCTAAAAGCCAGCATATTATATAAATAGTGAAGAAAAGGCAAAAGCTTACAGCACCTGGTATTCCCAGGCGGGCTCCCTTCCAAGTACTAAGCAGGCCCGACGCTGCTTAGCTTCCGAGATCAGACGAGATCGGGCGCTCTCAGCGCGGTATGGCCGTAAGCGAGGGCTGCTCCAAAAAGTGGGCCATTTAAAGATCAGCCTCCGTAAAAGCCAGCATATTATATAAATAGTGAAGAAAAGGCAAAAGCTTACAGCACCTGGTATTGCCAGGCGGTCTCCCATCCAAGTGTAACAATCGGCCTTATCAGCCGAGTTACAAGACTAAAATGGGGTCAGATTTAACTGTGAGAGATGACTAGTGGTTAAAAGAATGAGACATAAAAGAAGATTGGTTTAAATAGATTTAGTTTATTTACAAGGTTCACATAAAAGACTTTAAAACAACACGATAAAACGAGGTAAACGCTGTTAAAAGAATACAGTTCATTTGTCCATACCCTAAAAACAGTCCAAGAATCCCAGTGTGTTGATAAGTCCAATGTGAGTGTCCACCGGTGTATATACAATCCACAGAAAATGTAATCCAAAGTTTGCAGGTGGTGAATGGAAAGGTGAGCTCTAAAATTAGCAACTCCTCAATCCAACAGTTTGGTGACTGTCCTTTGTTTGTCATGCTGCTCTCTTATACAGTTGTACTTCCTGCTTCCTGTCATGTGTCTAGTCACATGGCAGGCCAACCATCCATTTTTTAAAGACACACACTCACTTAAAATGTTAAGAGTAATAAAATGGCCTAAAAAACATGTAAAACACTTAAAACTCTATAATACATTTAAATGATTGTAATAAATAGAGCGGTAAAACACGTCTTTCTAAAAGCCAGCATATTATATAAATAGTGAAGAAAAGGCAAAAGCTTACAGCACCTGGTATTCCCAGGCGGTCTCCCATCCAAGTACTAAGCAGGCCCGACGCTGCTTAGCTTCCGAGATCAGACGAGATCGGGCGCTCTCAGCGCGGTATGGCCGTAAGCGAGGGCTGCTCCAAAAAGTGGGCCATTTAAAGATCAGCCTCCGTAAAAGCCAGCATATTATATAAATAGTGAAGAAAAGGCAAAAGCTTACAGCACCTGGTATTCCCAGGCGGTCTCCCATCCAAGTACTAAGCAGGCCCGACGCTGCTTAGCTTCCGAGATCAGACGAGATCGGGCGCTCTCAGCGCGGTATGGCCGTAAGCGAGGGCTGCTCCAAAAAGTGGGCTATTTAAAGATCAGCCTCCGTAAAAGCCAGCATATTATATAAATAGTGAAGAAAAGGCAAAAGCTTACAGCACCTGGTATTGCCAGGCGGTCTCCCATCCAAGTGTAACAATCGGCCTTATCAGCCGTGTTACAAGACTAAAATGGGGTCAGATTTAACTGTGAGAGATGACTAGTGGTTAAAAGAATGAGACATAAAAGAAGATTGGTTTAAATAGATTTGGTTTATTTACAAGGTTCACATAAAAGACTTTAAAACAACACGATAAAACGAGGTAAACGATGTTAAAAGAATACAGTTCATTTGTCCATACCCTAAAAACAGTCCAAGAATCCCAGTGTGTTGATAAGTCCAATGTGAGTGTCCACCGGTGTATATACAATCCACAGAAAGTGTAATCCAAAGTTTGCAGGTGGTGAATGGAAAGGTGAGCTCTAAAATTAGCAACTCCTCAATCCAACAGTTTGGTGACTGTCCTTTGTTTGTCATGCTGCTCTCTTATACAGTTGTACTTCCTGCTTCCTGTCATGTGTCTAGTCACATGGCAGGCCAACCATCCATTTTTTAAAGACACACACTCACTTAAAATGTTAAGAGTAATAAAATGGCCTAAAAAACATGTAAAACACTTAAAACTCTATAATACATTTAAATGATTGTAATAAATAGAGCGGTAAAACACGTCTTTCTAAAAGCCAGCATATTATATAAATAGTGAAGAAAAGGCAAAAGCTTACAGCACCTGGTATTCCCAGGCGGTCTCCCATCCAAGTACTAAGCAGGCCCGACGCTGCTTAGCTTCCGAGATCAGACGAGATCGGGCGCTCTCAGCGCGGTATGGCCGTAAGCGAGGGCTGCTCCAAAAAGTGGGCCATTTAAAGATCAGCCTCCGTAAAAGCCAGCATATTATATAAATAGTGAAGAAAAGGCAAAAGCTTACAGCACCTGGTATTCCCAGGCGGTCTCCCATCCAAGTACTAAGCAGGCCCGACGCTGCTTAGCTTCCGAGATCAGACGAGATCGGGCGCTCTCAGCGCGGTATGGCCGTAAGCGAGGGCTGCTCCAAAAAGTGGGCTATTTAAAGATCAGCCTCCGTAAAAGCCAGCATATTATATAAATAGTGAAGAAAAGGCAAAAGCTTATAGCACCTGGTATTCCCAGGCGGTCTCCCATCCAAGTGTAACAATCGGCCTTATCAGCCGAGTTACAAGACTAAAATGGGGTCAGATTTAACTGTGAGAGATGACTAGTGGTTAAAAGAATGAGACATAAAAGAAGATTGGTTTAAATAGATTTGGTTTATTTACAAGGTTCACATAAAAGACTTTAAAACAACACGATAAAACGAGGTAAACGCTGTTAAAAGAATACAGTTCATTTGTCCATACCCTAAAAACAGTCCAAGAATCCCAGTGTGTTGATAAGTCCAATGTGAGTGTCCACCGGTGTATATACAATCCACAGAAAGTGTAATCCAAAGTTTGCAGGTGGTGAATGGAAAGGTGAGCTCTAAAATTAGCAACTCCTCAATCCAACAGTTTGGTGACTGTCCTTTGTTTGTCATGCTGCTCTCTTATACAGTTGTACTTCCTGCTTCCTGTCATGTGTCTAGTCACATGGTAGGCCAACCATCCATTTTTTAAAGACACACACTCACTTAAAATGTTAAGAGTAATAAAATGGCCTAAAAAACATGTAAAACACTTAAAACTCTATAATACATTTAAATGATTGTAATAAATAGAGCGGTAAAACACGTCTTTCTAAAAGCCAGCATATTATATAAATAGTGAAGAAAAGGCAAAAGCTTACAGCACCTGGTATTCCCAGGCGGTCTCCCATCCAAGTACTAAGCAGGCCCGACGCTGCTTAGCTTCCGAGATCAGACGAGATCGGGCGCTCTCAGCGCGGTATGGCCGTAAGCGAGGGCTGCTCCAAAAAGTGGGCCATTTAAAGATCAGCCTCCGTAAAAGCCAGCATATTATATAAATAGTGAAGAAAAGGCAAAAGCTTACAGCACCTGGTATTCCCAGGCGGTCTCCCATCCAAGTACTAAGCAGGCCCGACGCTGCTTAGCTTCCGAGATCAGACGAGATCGGGCGCTCTCAGCGCGGTATGGCCGTAAGCGAGGGCTGCTCCAAACAGTGGGCTATTTAAAGATCAGCCTCCGTAAAAGCCAGCATATTATATAAATAGTGAAGAAAAGGCAAAAGCTTACAGCACCTGGTATTCCCAGGCGGTCTCCCATCCAAGTGTAACAATCGGCCTTATCAGCCGAGTTACAAGACTAAAATGGGGTCAGATTTAACTGTGAGAGATGACTAGTGGTTAAAAGAATGAGACATAAAAGAAGATTGGTTTAAATAGATTTGGTTTATTTACAAGGTTCACATAAAAGACTTTAAAACAACACGATAAAACGAGGTAAACGCTGTTAAAAGAATACAGTTCATTTGTCCATACCCTAAAAACAGTCCAAGAATCCCAGTGTGTTGATAAGTCCAATGTGAGTGTCCACCGGTGTATAAACAATCCACAGAAAGTGTAATCCAAAGTTTGCAGGTGGTGAATGGAAAGGTGAGCTCTAAAATTAGCAACTCCTCAATCCAACAGTTTGGTGACTGTCCTTTGTTTGTCATGCTGCTCTCTTATACAGTTGTACTTCCTGCTTCCTGTCATGTGTCTAGTCACATGGCAGGCCAACCATCCATTTTTTAAAGACACACACTCACTTAAAATGTTAAGAGTAATAAAATGGCCTAAAAAACATGTAAAACACTTGAAACTCTATAATACATTTAAATGATTGTAATAAATAGAGCGGTAAAACACGTCTTTCTAAAAGCCAGCATATTATATAAATAGTGAAGAAAAGGCAAAAGCTTACAGCACCTGGTATTCCCAGGCGGTCTCCCATCCAAGTACTAAGCAGGCCCGACGCTGCTTAGCTTCCGAGATCAGACGAGATCGGGCGCTCTCAGCGCGGTATGGCCGTAAGCGAGGGCTGCTCCAAAAAGTGGGCCATTTAAAGATCAGCCTCCATAAAAGCCAGCATATTATATAAATAGTGAAGAAAAGGCAAAAGCTTACAGCACCTGGTATTCCCAGGCGGTCTCCCATCCAAGTACTAAGCAGGCCCGACGCTGCTTAGCTTCCGAGATCAGACGAGATCGGGCGCTCTCAGCGCGGTATGGCCGTAAGCGAGGGCTGCTCCAAACAGTGGGCTATTTAAAGATCAGCCTCCGTAAAAGCCAGCATATTATATAAATAGTGAAGAAAAGGCAAAAGCTTACAGCACCTGGTATTCCCAGGCGGTCTCCCATCCAAGTGTAACAATCGGCCTTATCAGCCGAGTTACAAGACTAAAATGGGGTCAGATTTAACTGTGAGAGATGACTAGTGGTTAAAAGAATGAGACATAAAAGAAGATTGGTTTAAATAGATTTGGTTTATTTACAAGGTTCACATAAAAGACTTTAAAACAACACGATAAAACGAGGTAAACGCTGTTAAAAGAATACAGTTCATTTGTCCATACCCTAAAAACAGTCCAAGAATCCCAGTGTGTTGATAAGTCCAATGTGAGTGTCCACCGGTGTATATACAATCCACAGAAAGTGTAATCCAAAGTTTGCAGGTGGTGAATGGAAAGGTGAGCTCTAAAATTAGCAACTCCTCAATCCAACAGTTTGGTGACTGTCCTTTGTTTGTCATGCTGCTCTCTTATACAGTTGTACTTCCTGCTTCCTGTCATGTGTCTAGTCACATGGTAGGCCAACCATCCATTTTTTAAAGACACACACTCACTTAAAATGTTAAGAGTAATAAAATGGCCTAAAAAACATGTAAAACACTTAAAACTCTATAATACATTTAAATGATTGTAATAAATAGAGCGGTAAAACACGTCTTTCTAAAAGCCAGCATATTATATAAATAGTGAAGAAAAGGCAAAAGCTTACAGCACCTGGTATTCCCAGGCGGTCTCCCATCCAAGTACTAAGCAGGCCCGACGCTGCTTAGCTTCCGAGATCAGACGAGATCGGGCGCTCTCAGCGCGGTATGGCCGTAAGCGAGGGCTGCTCCAAAAAGTGGGCCATTTAAAGATCAGCCTCCGTAAAAGCCAGCATATTATATAAATAGTGAAGAAAAGGCAAAAGCTTACAGCACCTGGTATTCCCAGGCGGTCTCCCATCCAAGTACTAAGCAGGCCCGACGCTGCTTAGCTTCCGAGATCAGACGAGATCGGGCGCTCTCAGCGCGGTATGGCCGTAAGCGAGGGCTGCTCCAAACAGTGGGCTATTTAAAGATCAGCCTCCGTAAAAGCCAGCATATTATATAAATAGTGAAGAAAAGGCAAAAGCTTACAGCACCTGGTATTCCCAGGCGGTCTCCCATCCAAGTGTAACAATCGGCCTTATCAGCCGAGTTACAAGACTAAAATGGGGTCAGATTTAACTGTGAGAGATGACTAGTGGTTAAAAGAATGAGACATAAAAGAAGATTGGTTTAAATAGATTTGGTTTATTTACAAGGTTCACATAAAAGACTTTAAAACAACACGATAAAACGAGGTAAACGCTGTTAAAAGAATACAGTTCATTTGTCCATACCCTAAAAACAGTCCAAGAATCCCAGTGTGTTGATAAGTCCAATGTGAGTGTCCACCGGTGTATATACAATCCACAGAAAGTGTAATCCAAAGTTTGCAGGTGGTGAATGGAAAGGTGAGCTCTAAAATTAGCAACTCCTCAATCCAACAGTTTGGTGACTGTCCTTTGTTTGTCATGCTGCTCTCTTATACAGTTGTACTTCCTGCTTCCTGTCATGTGTCTAGTCACATGGCAGGCCAACCATCCATTTTTTAAAGACACACACTCACTTAAAATGTTAAGAGTAATAAAATGGCCTAAAAAACATGTAAAACACTTAAAACTCTATAATACATTTAAATGATTGTAATAAATAGAGCGGTAAAACACGTCTTTCTAAAAGCCAGCATATTATATAAATAGTGAAGAAAAGGCAAAAGCTTACAGCACCTGGTATTCCCAGGCGGTCTCCCATCCAAGTACTAAGCAGGCCCGACGCTGCTTAGCTTCCGAGATCAGACGAGATCGGGCGCTCTCAGCGCGGTATGGCCGTAAGCGAGGGCTGCTCCAAAAAGTGGGCTATTTAAAGATCAGCCTCCGTAAAAGCCAGCATATTATATAAATAGTGAAGAAAAGGCAAAAGCTTACAGCACCTGGTATTGCCAGGCGGTCTCCCATCCAAGTGTAACAATCGGCCTTATCAGCCGTGTTACAAGACTAAAATGGGGTCAGATTTAACTGTGAGAGATGACTAGTGGTTAAAAGAATGAGACATAAAAGAAGATTGGTTTAAATAGATTTGGTTTATTTACAAGGTTCACATAAAAGACTTTAAAACAACACGATAAAACGAGGTAAACGATGTTAAAAGAATACAGTTCATTTGTCCATACCCTAAAAACAGTCCAAGAATCCCAGTGTGTTGATAAGTCCAATGTGAGTGTCCACCGGTGTATATACAATCCACAGAAAGTGTAATCCAAAGTTTGCAGGTGGTGAATGGAAAGGTGAGCTCTAAAATTAGCAACTCCTCAATCCAACAGTTTGGTGACTGTCCTTTGTTTGTCATGCTGCTCTCTTATACAGTTGTACTTTCTGCTTTCTGTCATGTGTCTAGTCACATGGCAGGCCAACCATCCATTTTTTAAAGACACACACTCACTTAAAATGTTAAGAGTAATAAAATGGCCTAAAAAACATGTAAAACACTTAAAACTCTATAATACATTTAAATGATTGTAATAAATAGAGCGGTAAAACACGTCTTTCTAAAAGCCAGCATATTATATAAATAGTGAAGAAAAGGCAAAAGCTTACAGCACCTGGTATTCCCAGGCAGTCTCCCATCCAAGTACTAAGCAGGCCCGACGCTGCTTAGCTTCCGAGATCAGACGAGATTTTTTTTTTTTTTTTTTTTATTTATTTAAAAAAACATATTACATCACAAAAAGTACAAAATACATTTCACATTTTTTACATATGCAGATATGTACATTAATTCATTCATATTTCTGCCATTTCCATTGCAAACTATTTTCTGAATACTCTACCAATGTGTTTCCTTTTACAAACGTTTCAGTAAAATCATCCTCTCTGTCACTCATTAGAAAATATTTCCATATTAAATTCACAGAGTTTTCCATTTTGTTTTTAAACAAAACCCATACATCAACTTTCCTTTTTTCATATTTTGATACATTTCTTCTTAGCCATATTACATTCTTTGCAATTGTTGTCAATAAAGTAAAGACATTCACATTACAACCTTTACCATTGTACCCAAATAAAACCATTTTTTCCCAAGCATTTTGTGTCATATTCTCATTATATTTTTCTTTCAGCATGGATTTTACAATTTTTTTCATTCTTCCCATAAAATCATCCAATTCTTCACAATAAAAAAATAGATGTAATAGACCTTCATCACTTTTCATGCATACCTTACACCTTGCATCTTTTCCTATCCCAATTTTACACAACCTCATTTCTGTTAAAATACCATTATGTCTTAATAAGAAATTAAAATCTTCTAAAATTGGATCCATATATTTCATTCCCACATTTTTCCAAATATCTATTTCATCTACATCATATCTTTCTTTCCAATAGCTGTTTGCCACAGGTTTAGCAAAAGCCCTTTCCCTAAAAACCAAATAAAAATCTTTTACTTTACATTCAAAAAAACACTTATTTTCACCATTTGTCTTTTTTAAATATAGCTCAGGCATGCCTTCATTCTCATCCTTTTCATTTTTTTCAATCCTTTCCACCCATCCTGTTGGTATTGCTTTCTTTAATTCATCGAACTGTTTTATCAGTGTTCCTTTTGTCACATTCCTTTCTATTTCAAAAATTGCATCCATAATTGCTTGTACTGGAAGATAACCATTTATTACTTCATATAAAATGTCTTTGACTTGTCTTACTCCTCCATCCCACCATTTCTTATAGTAAATTACATTCCCTTCATTTGTAACATTCGAGTTTAAAAACAGAGGTTGTTCTAACAGTTGCATTCTTCCTTTTGGTAAAATTAATACTTTATCTAAGAAAGATGACCAGGTTTCTAAAACTTCTTTATAAAAATTTGGTAGACCCATTAACATATATTTTTTTGTCTTCATCCACAGTGCATTCCATCCCATGCTAAAATTACTAAATTTCTTTAAAAAATATTCCATTACATTTTTCCACATTGCCTTTCTCTTAACATCCATAAACCTTTTCACCAATTTAACTCTTAATGTTTTCATTCTTAACATTGGATCTAATAGCCCTAGTCCTCCTACATCAGTTCCACCAATAAGCGTATCATATGCAATTTTTGCTCTTCCCTTTCCCCATAAAAAATTTAAAACACTTTCTTTTATTCTTTTAAAAAACTCATAAGGCAATGGAGTTACACTCAGCACATACCAAATCTTAGAAAGCATTAAAGCATTTATCACTAATACCTTTCCCTTTAATGTTAAATTTCTTAATTTCCAAAATCTCAATCTTTGTTCCATTCCTTTTAATGCTCCCTCCCAATTAAAAACATCAGCTTTATTAAAATCCATACCCATCCAAATTCCTAAAAGTTTTATATGTTCTCCTTCTTCTTTAAAATGCATGTGCTGAGGTAATGTTTCCACATTCCCAATTCTCATACACAAGCTCTTTTCAATATTGACCTTAGCTCCAGACCCTTTACAATATTTCTCCACAATCCCCATTGCCTTAACAACACTTTGAATGTCTTCAACCAACAATGTTGTGTCATCTGCGTATTGGTAGATTGGCTCCTGTATATTACTTCCCTCTATTCTAATACCCTTTATCTCTGTATCTGCTTTTATTGCTAATCCCAAAGGTTCTGCTACTAGTGAATAAAGTAAAGCAGATAAAGGACATCCTTGCCTTATAGACCTTGTTAGTTGAAAACATTCTGATAAAAACCCATTGCATTTAATACACGTAAAAATATTAGAATAAAAGATCATAATCCACTTTCTAAAATTTTTCCCAAATCCAAATTCTTTGATAACATTTAGTAAATATCCATGCTCCACTCTATCAAAGGCTTTTTCTAAATCCAAACTTATTAAATATCCCTTCTTATTTTTTTCCTTCATATAAAACATTGTGTCTCTTATACTTTGAACAATATCTAGAATATCTTTATTTTGTATTCCATATGCCTGGGTAGTACTTATTATTTTAGGTAAAACTGTCCTTAATCTATTTGCTAACACCTTTGCTAAAATTTTGAAATCTGTATTTAGCATTGTTAAAGGCCTGTAATTCTTAAGATCATTAGGATTTCCTCTTTTTTTATAAATCATTTTAATCATTCCTATCTTCATTCTTTCACTTAACTCCTCTTTTTTAAAAATCTCATCATATACTTCTTTTAAAATTGGGACTAATATTTCTCTAAAATTCTTATAAAACTCGTTTGTTAACCCATCTATACCTGGGCTCTTTCCCAACGTTAACTGCTTTATTGCTGTGTCAATTTCCTCTTCTGTTATCTCATCATCACATAAAACCTTATCTTCCGTAGAGACCTTTACTTTTATTTGATTTAAAAAGAAATCTTCTTCTATTTTATCAACCCCTTGTCTCTTAAACATGTCTTCATAAAAATTCTTAATTACCAATAAAATCTCTTTTGTTCCTTGCTTTATGTCTCCATTTTTATCTAACACCTCCTTCATTAAATCTGCTCTTTGTCTATTTTTTTCTAAATCAAAAAAAAAAAAATTTGTGCATCTTTCCCCCTCCACAACATATTTTGCTTTACTTCTAATGATCGCCCCCTTACATTTTTCATCTTCAATTTCCCTTAATTTTTCTCGTAAAATTAAGATTTTACCTATGTCTTCTTCATTTAGATTTTGCTCCTGTCTTTTTTCTTCTTTATCTATCTCTTTTCTTATCTCAGTTTCCTTTCTGATGTTAGCTTTTTTTAACAATTTACAAAATTGTATTGATAAACTCTTTATATCCAATTTCACGTTATCCCACCATATTCTTTTCTCTTCTGCGTAAATCTTATTTAATTTACTAACTTCTAATAGTTGTTTAATTCTTTCTTTGTAAGATTCTTCTTTTAAAATTGTTGCATTTAAGACCCACACCCCTGATCCTCTCTCCACTCTTACACAATCTAAAGTCATACATAAAAGAAAATGATCACTATACCCTACTTCCTTATAAAATACATTTTGGATATTTCCCTCCATTTCCTCCTTACATAAAACGTAATCAATTCTACTTTGTTTTATCTTATTCATTACCACTTGCACTCTTGAAAATTTTCTCTTTTTCCTATTTCTTTCCCGCCATATATCTATTAGATTACATTCCTTCATTATTTTCACCAATTCCTCTCTCCCTTTGTCTGTCTTAAAAACCATTTCACTTGCCAAATCCAATTCTGTAAAGACAGTATTGAAATCACCCATTAAAATAACATTCTGCCATGTTTTTAAATTAATATTCACTTTTTTAAAAAAATCTACTTTTCCCTTTTCTTCATTTGGTGCATGAATATTATAGATAATAAAAAACTCTTTTCCTTTTTCTATTTTCACCGCCATACTTTTTCCCACTCCATCATCCAATATTACTTGTTCTTTTTCACATACTCCTCTTTTAATTAGAACTGCAACCCCACAACCTACTTTATCATTTCCATTATTAAAATATATATTTCCATCCCATTTTGTTTCAAACCTTTTAACACTTTCATTTTTCCAATTTGTTTCCTGCAACACAATGACATCGGTATTTTTACATAAAACCTTCATCTTTTCAAATTTCTCCATATTCAGCAAACCCCTAGCATTCCATGACACAATTTTTAAAAACATAAAAAAACATACATTGAAAAATAAATCACAAAAACCAAACATTTTTTTTCTATTCTCCCTCCTCCTCCTCCATTAATGCTTGAAATCTATTTTCCCATAAAGTTTTTTCTTTACTCTGTTCTTTTTTTTTCTCAAGTCTCTTCTTCTTAGCAACTTCTAGATTTGGTATTACCTTAGTGATCCGTCTTCTTATAGTCTCTCTTCTATCCATTCTGAAGTCCATTTTCTCCCCTTCTTTCTTCTCCTCAGTTCTCTCTTTCTTTTCTTCCTCGTTACCTTTTGCATGTTGTTCCTCCATTTCTTCCAGTGCTCCTTGTGATATATTCAGTGGTGTCCATATTCCTTCGTCCATTGCTGCTTCTTGTCCATCCTCTTCCATCTCCTGATTCTTCTCATTGGTCTTTTTATTCCCTTCATTTTCTTTTGCAGTCTCTCCAGCATTTCCAAGTTCCGTCTCTTCCACCATTTGCCCACCCACATCTTCCAAATCTGTATTTTGCGTTCCATCCAAATCTGCTATCCAACACTCACATCTTGCCATCACTTTTCTGCACTCCGGGCACTTCACCGCATCACAGTCCCTTGCGAAATGCCCCTGTTCATCGCACTGATAGCACTTGAACTCTGGGCAGTTTTTGAACACGTGTCCAGGATTCATGCACAATCGACAGGTTTTAACCTGCCGATCATGCATAATCCGGAAGTACTGCGATCCTTCCTCCGTGTCAAATTTTGTGCTGTATGGCAAGGATATGACTTCTTTTGGGAATTTCACCCTTAGGTACCTTGTACCGTCTGCTATATCGGTGCCCGGATACATTCTTCTTTTGATTTCAGATGCAGGTGTCACTCCCCAATTATGTAATTTTTCCAAAATATCAGAATCAGCAATGTAGGCGGGCAAATGTATGAAAGAAACAACATACTCTCTTGTTTGTAATTTCCTTATCTCACACAGTTTTCCTTTTATCATCAAAAAATCCTCCAAGTCCTCGCATACATCCGTATTCGTCAGTGTGATTTCATACTCCTTTCCATGTCTGGGTCTCACTGCCAGTATCTTCCCCCCTCCAACTTTTCCGTTCACTGCTTTAATTATATCTTCAGCCCTCGCATCTCTCAGTTCTGTCAAATCCACTATCACTGTAGCCTCTTTCGAGTAAATCCTCTTATTATAATCCATACGTAGATGTCCAACTTGTTGTCCTTTATCCATTCCTTTGTTCAGTAACTCTCGTCTTTCTCCTGTCATATCCGTACCGTTAGCTGGTAATCCATCCATTGTAAAAAGTGCGTGAAGAAAAAAAAAAAAACTACTCCCCAGACAGCAAACTGCTGCTGGGAAGTGTGAAAACTAACAAAAACTCACTCAAAAATAAAAAATCTTAATTAACAAAACCCACTAAACAAAACAAAAAATAAGGTGAGCCTCTCTCACCAACTGCTTCCTAATGCTGCCACGTCACTTCCTGAACTGCTCAGTAGCGCCCTCAGGTGGCGGTATGGCCATAAGCGAGGGCTGCTCCAAAAAGTGGGCCATTTAAAGATCAGCCTCCGTAAAAGCCAGCATATTATATAAATAGTGAAGAAAAGGCAAAAGCTTACAGCACCTGGTATTCCCAGGCGGTCTCCCATCCAAGTACTAAGCAGGCCCGACGCTGCTTAGCTTCCGAGATCAGACGAGATCGGGCGCTCTCAGCGCGGTATGGCCGTAAGCGAGGGCTGCTCCAAAAAGTGGGCCATTTAAAGATCAGCCTCCGTAAAAGCCAGCATATTATATAAATAGTGAAGAAAAGGCAAAAGCTTACAGCACCTGGTATTCCCAGGCGGTCTCCCATCCAAGTACTAAGCAGGCCCGACGCTGCTTAGCTTCCGAGATCAGACGAGATCGGGCGCTCTCAGCGCGGTATGGCCGTAAGCGAGGGCTGCTCCAAAAAGTGGGCTATTTAAAGATCAGCCTCCGTAAAAGCCAGCATATTATATAAATAGTGAAGAAAAGGCAAAAGCTTATAGCACCTGGTATTCCCAGGCGGTCTCCCATCCAAGTGTAACAATCGGCCTTATCAGCCGAGTTACAAGACTAAAATGGGGTCAGATTTAACTGTGAGAGATGACTAGTGGTTAAAAGAATGAGACATAAAAGAAGATTGGTTTAAATAGATTTGGTTTATTTACAAGGTTCACATAAAAGACTTTAAAACAACACGATAAAACGAGGTAAACGCTGTTAAAAGAATACAGTTCATTTGTCCATACCCTAAAAACAGTCCAAGAATCCCAGTGTGTTGATAAGTCCAATGTGAGTGTCCACCGGTGTATATACAATCCACAGAAAGTGTAATCCAAAGTTTGCAGGTGGTGAATGGAAAGGTGAGCTCTAAAATTAGCAACTCCTCAGTCCAACAGTTTGGTGACTGTCCTTTGTTTGTCATGCTGCTCTCTTATACAGTTGTACTTCCTGCTTCCTGTCATGTGTCTAGTCACATGGCAGGCCAACCATCCATTTTTTAAAGACACACACTCACTTAAAATGTTAAGAGTAATAAAATGGCCTAAAAAACATGTAAAACACTTAAAACTCTATAATACATTTAAATGATTGTAATAAATAGAGCGGTAAAACACGTCTTTCTAAAAGCCAGCATATTATATAAATAGTGAAGAAAAGGCAAAAGCTTACAGCACCTGGTATTCCCAGGCAGTCTCCCATCCAAGTACTAAGCAGGCCCGACGGTGCTTAGCTTCCGAGATCAGACGAGATCGGGCGCTCTCAGCGCGGTATGGCCGTAAGCGAGGGCTGCTCCAAAAAGTGGGCCATTTAAAGATCAGCCTCCGTAAAAGCCAGCATATTATATAAATAGTGAAGAAAAGGCAAAAGCTTACAGCACCTGGTATTCCCAGGCGGTCTCCCATCCAAGTGTAACAATCGGCCTTATCAGCCGAGTTACAAGACTAAAATGGGATTAGATTTAACTGTGAGAGGTGACTAGTGGTTAAAAGAATGAGACATAAAAGAAGATTGGTTTAAATAGATTTGGTTTATTTACAAGGTTCACATAAAAGACTTTAAAACAACACGATAAAACGAGGTAAACGCTGTTAAAAGAATACAGTTCATTTGTCCATACCCTAAAAACAGTCCAAGAATCCCAGTGTGTTGATAAGTCCAATGTGAGTGTCCACCGGTGTATATACAATCCACAGAAAGTGTAATCCAAAGTTTGCAGGTGGTGAATGGAAAGGTGAGCTCTAAAATTAGCAACTCCTCAATCCAACAGTTTGGTGACTGTCCTTTGTTTGTCATGCTGCTCTCTTATACAGTTGTACTTCCTGCTTCCTGTCATGTGTCTAGTCACATGGCAGGCCAACCATCCATTTTTTAAAGACACACACTCACTTAAAATGTTAAGAGTAATAAAATGGCCTAAAAAACATGTAAAACACTTAAAACTCTATAATACATTTAAATGATTGTAATAAATAGAGCGGTAAAACACGTCTTTCTAAAAGCCAGCATATTATATAAATAGTGAAGAAAAGGCAAAAGCTTACAGCACCTGGTATTCCCAGGCGGTCTCCCATCCAAGTACTAAGCAGGCCCGACGCTGCTTAACTTCCGAGATCAGACGAGATCGGGCGCTCTCAGCGCGGTATGGCCGTAAGCGAGGGCTGCTCCAAAAAGTGGGCTATTTAAAGATCAGCCTCCGTAAAAGCCAGCATATTATATAAATAGTGAAGAAAAGGCAAAAGCTTACAGCACCTGGTATTCCCAGGCGGTCTCCCATCCAAGTGTAACAATCGGCCTTATCAGCCGAGTTACAAGACTAAAATGGGGTCAGATTTAACTGTGAGAGATGACTAGTGGTTAAAAGAATGTGACATAAAAGAAGATTGGTTTAAATAGATTTGGTTTATTTACAAGGTTCACATAAAAGACTTTAAAACAACACGATAAAACGAGGTAAACGCTGTTAAAAGAATACAGTTCATTTGTCCATACCCTAAAAACAGTCCAAGAATCCCAGTGTGTTGATAAGTCCAATGTGAGTGTCCACCGGTGTATAAACAATCCACAGAAAGTGTAATCCAAAGTTTGCAGGTGGTGAATGGAAAGGTGAGCTCTAAAATTAGCAACTCCTCAATCCAACAGTTTGGTGACTGTCCTTTGTTTGTCATGCTGCTCTCTTATACAGTTGTACTTCCTGCTTCCTGTCATGTGTCTAGTCACATGGCAGGCCAACCATCCATTTTTTAAAGACACACACTCACTTAAAATGTTAAGAGTAATAAAATGGCCTAAAAAACATGTAAAACACTTGAAACTCTATAATACATTTAAATGATTGTAATAAATAGAGCGGTAAAACACGTCTTTCTAAAAGCCAGCATATTATATAAATAGTGAAGAAAAGGCAAAAGCTTACAGCACCTGGTATTCCCAGGCGGTCTCCCATCCAAGTACTAAGCAGGCCCGACGCTGCTTAGCTTCCGAGATCAGACGAGATCGGGCGCTCTCAGCGCGGTATGGCCGTAAGCGAGGGCTGCTCCAAAAAGTGGGCCATTTAAAGATCAGCCTCCGTAAAAGCCAGCATATTATATAAATAGTGAAGAAAAGGCAAAAGCTTACAGCACCTGGTATTCCCAGGCGGTCTCCCATCCAAGTACTAAGCAGGCCCGACGCTGCTTAGCTTCCGAGATCAGACGAGATCGGGCGCTCTCAGCGCGGTATGGCCGTAAGCGAGGGCTGCTCCAAACAGTGGGCTATTTAAAGATCAGCCTCCGTAAAAGCCAGCATATTATATAAATAGTGAAGAAAAGGCAAAAGCTTACAGCACCTGGTATTCCCAGGCGGTCTCCCATCCAAGTGTAACAATCGGCCTTATCAGCCGAGTTACAAGACTAAAATGGGGTCAGATTTAACTGTGAGAGATGACTAGTGGTTAAAAGAATGAGACATAAAAGAAGATTGGTTTAAATAGATTTGGTTTATTTACAAGGTTCACATAAAAGACTTTAAAACAACACGATAAAACGAGGTAAACGCTGTTAAAAGAATACAGTTCATTTGTCCATACCCTAAAAACAGTCCAAGAATCCCAGTGTGTTGATAAGTCCAATGTGAGTGTCCACCGGTGTATATACAATCCACAGAAAGTGTAATCCAAAGTTTGCAGGTGGTGAATGGAAAGGTGAGCTCTAAAATTAGCAACTCCTCAATCCAACAGTTTGGTGACTGTCCTTTGTTTGTCATGCTGCTCTCTTATACAGTTGTACTTCCTGCTTCCTGTCATGTGTCTAGTCACATGGTAGGCCAACCATCCATTTTTTAAAGACACACACTCACTTAAAATGTTAAGAGTAATAAAATGGCCTAAAAAACATGTAAAACACTTAAAACTCTATAATACATTTAAATGATTGTAATAAATAGAGCGGTAAAACACGTCTTTCTAAAAGCCAGCATATTATATAAATAGTGAAGAAAAGGCAAAAGCTTACAGCACCTGGTATTCCCAGGCGGTCTCCCATCCAAGTACTAAGCAGGCCCGACGCTGCTTAGCTTCCGAGATCAGACGAGATCGGGCGCTCTCAGCGCGGTATGGCCGTAAGCGAGGGCTGCTCCAAAAAGTGGGCCATTTAAAGATCAGCCTCCGTAAAAGCCAGCATATTATATAAATAGTGAAGAAAAGGCAAAAGCTTACAGCACCTGGTATTCCCAGGCGGTCTCCCATCCAAGTACTAAGCAGGCCCGACGCTGCTTAGCTTCCGAGATCAGACGAGATCGGGCGCTCTCAGCGCGGTATGGCCGTAAGCGAGGGCTGCTCCAAACAGTGGGCTATTTAAAGATCAGCCTCCGTAAAAGCCAGCATATTATATAAATAGTGAAGAAAAGGCAAAAGCTTACAGCACCTGGTATTCCCAGGCGGTCTCCCATCCAAGTGTAACAATCGGCCTTATCAGCCGAGTTACAAGACTAAAATGGGGTCAGATTTAACTGTGAGAGATGACTAGTGGTTAAAAGAATGAGACATAAAAGAAGATTGGTTTAAATAGATTTGGTTTATTTACAAGGTTCACATAAAAGACTTTAAAACAACACGATAAAACGAGGTAAACGCTGTTAAAAGAATACAGTTCATTTGTCCATACCCTAAAAACAGTCCAAGAATCCCAGTGTGTTGATAAGTCCAATGTGAGTGTCCACCGGTGTATATACAATCCACAGAAAGTGTAATCCAAAGTTTGCAGGTGGTGAATGGAAAGGTGAGCTCTAAAATTAGCAACTCCTCAATCCAACAGTTTGGTGACTGTCCTTTGTTTGTCATGCTGCTCTCTTATACAGTTGTACTTCCTGCTTCCTGTCATGTGTCTAGTCACATGGCAGGCCAACCATCCATTTTTTAAAGACACACACTCACTTAAAATGTTAAGAGTAATAAAATGGCCTAAAAAACATGTAAAACACTTAAAACTCTATAATACATTTAAATGATTGTAATAAATAGAGCGGTAAAACACGTCTTTCTAAAAGCCAGCATATTATATAAATAGTGAAGAAAAGGCAAAAGCTTACAGCACCTGGTATTCCCAGGCGGTCTCCCATCCAAGTACTAAGCAGGCCCGACGCTGCTTAGCTTCCGAGATCAGACGAGATCGGGCGCTCTCAGCGCGGTATGGCCGTAAGCGAGGGCTGCTCCAAAAAGTGGGCTATTTAAAGATCAGCCTCCGTAAAAGCCAGCATATTATATAAATAGTGAAGAAAAGGCAAAAGCTTACAGCACCTGGTATTGCCAGGCGGTCTCCCATCCAAGTGTAACAATCGGCCTTATCAGCCGTGTTACAAGACTAAAATGGGGTCAGATTTAACTGTGAGAGATGACTAGTGGTTAAAAGAATGAGACATAAAAGAAGATTGGTTTAAATAGATTTGGTTTATTTACAAGGTTCACATAAAAGACTTTAAAACAACACGATAAAACGAGGTAAACGATGTTAAAAGAATACAGTTCATTTGTCCATACCCTAAAAACAGTCCAAGAATCCCAGTGTGTTGATAAGTCCAATGTGAGTGTCCACCGGTGTATATACAATCCACAGAAAGTGTAATCCAAAGTTTGCAGGTGGTGAATGGAAAGGTGAGCTCTAAAATTAGCAACTCCTCAATCCAACAGTTTGGTGACTGTCCTTTGTTTGTCATGCTGCTCTCTTATACAGTTGTACTTTCTGCTTTCTGTCATGTGTCTAGTCACATGGCAGGCCAACCATCCATTTTTTAAAGACACACACTCACTTAAAATGTTAAGAGTAATAAAATGGCCTAAAAAACATGTAAAACACTTAAAACTCTATAATACATTTAAATGATTGTAATAAATAGAGCGGTAAAACACGTCTTTCTAAAAGCCAGCATATTATATAAATAGTGAAGAAAAGGCAAAAGCTTACAGCACCTGGTATTCCCAGGCAGTCTCCCATCCAAATACTAAGCAGGCCCGACGCTGCTTAGCTTCCGAGATCAGACGAGATCAGACGAGATCGGGCGCTCTCAGCGCGGTATGGCCGTAAGCGAGGGCTGCTCCAAAAAGTGGGCCATTTAAAGATCAGCCTCCGTAAAAGCCAGCATATTATATAAATAGTGAAGAAAAGGCAAAAGCTTACAGCACCTGGTATTCCCAGGCGGTCTCCCATCCAAGTACTAAGCAGGCCCGACGCTGCTTAGCTTCCGAGATCAGACGAGATCGGGCGCTCTCAGCGCGGTATGGCCGTAAGCGAGGGCTGCTCCAAAAAGTGGGCTATTTAAAGATCAGCCTCCGTAAAAGCCAGCATATTATATAAATAGTGAAGAAAAGGCAAAAGCTTATAGCACCTGGTATTCCCAGGCGGTCTCCCATCCAAGTGTAACAATCGGCCTTATCAGCCGAGTTACAAGACTAAAATGGGGTCAGATTTAACTGTGAGAGATGACTAGTGGTTAAAAGAATGAGACATAAAAGAAGATTGGTTTAAATAGATTTGGTTTATTTACAAGGTTCACATAAAAGACTTTAAAACAACACGATAAAACGAGGTAAACGCTGTTAAAAGAATACAGTTCATTTGTCCATACCCTAAAAACAGTCCAAGAATCCCAGTGTGTTGATAAGTCCAATGTGAGTGTCCACCGGTGTATATACAATCCACAGAAAGTGTAATCCAAAGTTTGCAGGTGGTGAATGGAAAGGTGAGCTCTAAAATTAGCAACTCCTCAGTCCAACAGTTTGGTGACTGTCCTTTGTTTGTCATGCTGCTCTCTTATACAGTTGTACTTCCTGCTTCCTGTCATGTGTCTAGTCACATGGCAGGCCAACCATCCATTTTTTAAAGACACACACTCACTTAAAATGTTAAGAGTAATAAAATGGCCTAAAAAACATGTAAAACACTTAAAACTCTATAATACATTTAAATGATTGTAATAAATAGAGCGGTAAAACACGTCTTTCTAAAAGCCAGCATATTATATAAATAGTGAAGAAAAGGCAAAAGCTTACAGCACCTGGTATTCCCAGGCAGTCTCCCATCCAAGTACTAAGCAGGCCCGACGGTGCTTAGCTTCCGAGATCAGACGAGATCGGGCGCTCTTTTTTTTTTTTTTTTTTTTTTCTTTATTTAAAAAAACATATTACATCACAAAAAGTACAAAATACATTTCACATTTTTTACATATGCAGATATGTACATTAATTCATTCATATTTCTGCCATTTCCATTGCAAACTATTTTCTGAATACTCTACCAATGTGTTTCCTTTTACAAACGTTTCAATAAAATCATCCTCTCTGTCACTCATTAGAAAATATTTCCATATTAAATTCACAGAGTTTTCCATTTTGTTTTTAAACAAAACCCATACATCAACTTTCCTTTTTTCATATTTTGATACATTTCTTCTTAGCCATATTACATTCTTTGCAATTGTTGTCAATAAAGTAAAGACATTCACATTACAACCTTTACCATTGTACCCAAATAAAACCATTTTTTCCCAAGCATTTTGTGTCATATTCTCATTATATTTTTCTTTCAGCATGGATTTTACAATTTTTTTCATTCTTCCCATAAAATCATCCAATTCTTCACAATAAAAAAATAGATGTAATAGACCTTCATCACTTTTCATGCATACCTTACACCTTGCATCTTTTTCTATCCCAATTTTACACAACCTCATTTCTGTTAAAATACCATTATGTCTTAATAAGAAATTAAAATCTTCTAAAATTGGATCCATATATTTCATTCCCACATTTTTCCAAATATCTATTTCATCTACATCATATCTTTCTTTCCAATAGCTGTTTGCCACAGGTTTAGCAAAAGCCCTTTCCCTAAAAACCAAATAAAAATCTTTTACTTTACATTCAAAAAAACACTTATTTTCACCATTTGTCTTTTTTAAATATAGCTCAGGCATGCCTTCATTCTCATCCTTTTCATTTTTTTCAATCCTTTCCACCCATCCTTTTGGTATTGCTTTCTTTAATTCATCAAACTGTTTTATCAGTGTTCCTTTTGTCACATTCCTTTCTATTTCAAAAATTGCATCCATAATTGCTTGTACTGGAAGATAACCATTTATTACTTCATATAAAATGTCTTTGACTTGTCTTACTCCTCCATCCCACCATTTCTTATAGTAAATTACATTCCCTTCATTTGTAACATTCGAGTTTAAAAACAGAGGTTGTTCTAACAGTTGCATTCTTCCTTTTGGTAAAATTAATACTTTATCTAAGAAAGATGACCAGGTTTCTAAAACTTCTTTATAAAAATTTGGTAGACCCATTAACATATATTTTTTTGTCTTCATCCACAGTGCGTTCCATCCCATGCTAAAATTACTAAATTTCTTTAAAAAATATTCCATTACATTTTTCCACATTGCCTTTCTCTTAACATCCATAAACCTTTTCACCAATTTAACTCTTAATGTTTTCATTCTTAACATTGGATCTAATAGCCCTAGTCCTCCTACATCAGTTCCACCAATAAGCGTATCATATGCAATTTTTGCTCTTCCCTTTCCCCATAAAAAATTTAAAACACTTTCTTTTATTCTTTTAAAAAACTCATAAGGCAATGGAGTTACACTCAGCACATACCAAATCTTAGAAAGCATTAAAGCATTTATCACTAATACCTTTCCCTTTAATGTTAAATTTCTTAATTTCCAAAATCTCAATCTTTGTTCCATTCCTTTTAATGCTCCCTCCCAATTAAAAACATCAGCTTTATTAAAATCCATACCCATCCAAATTCCTAAAAGTTTTATATGTTCTCCTTCTTCTTTAAAATGCATGTGCTGAGGTAATGTTTCCACATTCCCAATTCTCATACACAAGCTCTTTTCAATATTGACCTTAGCTCCAGACCCTTTACAATATTTCTCCACAATCCCCATTGCCTTAACAACACTTTGAATGTCTTCAACCAACAATGTTGTGTCATCTGCGTATTGGTAGATTGGCTCCTGTATATTACTTCCCTCTATTCTAATACCCTTTATCTCTATATCTGCTTTTATTGCTAATCCCAAAGGTTCTGCTACTAGTGAATAAAGTAAAGCAGATAAAGGACATCCTTGCCTTATAGACCTTGTTAGTTGAAAACATTCTGATAAAAACCCATTGCATTTAATACACGTAAAAATATTAGAATAAAAGATCATAATCCACTTTCTAAAATTTTTCCCAAATCCAAATTCTTTGATAACATTTAGTAAATATCCATGCTCCACTCTATCAAAGGCTTTTTCTAAATCCAAACTTATTAAATATCCCTTCTTATTTTTTTCCTTCATATAAAACATTGTGTCTCTTATACTTTGAACAATATCTAGAATATCTTTATCTTGTATTCCATATGCCTGGGTAGTACTTATGATTTTAGGTAAAACTGTCCTTAATCTATTTGCTAACACCTTTGCTAAAATTTTGAAATCTGTATTTAGCATTGTTAAAGGCCTGTAATTCTTAAGATCATTAGGATTTCCTCTTTTTTTATAAATCATTTTAATCATTCCTATCTTCATTCTTTCACTTAACTCCTCTTTTTTAAAAATCTCATCATATACTTCTTTTAAAATTGGGACTAATATTTCTCTAAAATTCTTATAAAACTCGTTTGTTAACCCATCTATACCTGGGCTCTTTCCCAACGTTAACTGCTTTATTGCTGTGTCAATTTCCTCTTCTGTTATCTCATCATCACATAAAACCTTATCTTCCGTAGAGACCTTTACTTTTATTTGATTTAAAAAGAAATCTTCTTCTATTTTATCAACCCCTTGTCTCTTAAACATGTCTTCATAAAAATTCTTAATTACCAATAAAATCTCTTTTGTTCCTTGCTTTATGTCTCCATTTTTATCTAACACCTCCTTCATTAAATCTGCTCTTTGTCTATTTTTTTCTAAATCAAAAAAAAATTTTGTGCATCTTTCCCCCTCCACAACATATTTTGCTTTACTTCTAATGATCGCCCCCTTACATTTTTCATCTTCAATTTCCCTTAATTTTTCTCGTAAAATTAAGATTTTACCTATGTCTTCTTCATTTAGATTTTGCTCCTGTCTTTTTTCTTCTTTATCTATCTCTTTTCTTATCTCAGTTTCCTTTCTGATGTTAGCTTTTTTTAACAATTTACAAAATTGTATTGATAAACTCTTTATATCCAATTTCACGTTATCCCACCATATTCTTTTCTCTTCTGCGTAAATCTTATTTAATTTACTAACTTCTAATAGTTGTTTAATTCTTTCTTTGTAAGATTCTTCTTTTAAAATTGTTGCATTTAAGACCCACACCCCTGATCCTCTCTCCACTCTTACACAATCTAAAGTCATACATAAAAGAAAATGATCACTATACCCTACTTCCTTATAAAATACATTTTGGATATTTCCCTCCATTTCCTCCTTACATAAAACGTAATCAATTCTACTTTGTTTTATCTTATTCATTACCACTTGCACTCTTGAAAATTTTCTCTTTTTCCTATTTCTTTCCCGCCATATATCTATTAGATTACATTCCTTCATTATTTTCACCAATTCCTCTCTCCCTTTGTCTGTCTTAAAAACCATTTCACTTGCCAAATCCAATTCTGTAAAGACAGTATTGAAATCACCCATTAAAATAACATTCTGCCATGTTTTTAAATTAATATTCACTTTTTTAAAAAAATCTACTTTTCCCTTTTCTTCATTTGGTGCATGAATATTATAGATAATAAAAAACTCTTTTCCTTTTTCTATTTTCACCGCCATACTTTTTCCCACTCCATCATCCAATATTACTTGTTCTTTTTCACATACTCCTCTTTTAATTAGAACTGCAACCCCACAACCTACTTTATCATTTCCATTATTAAAATATATATTTCCATCCCATTTTGTTTCAAACCTTTTAACACTTTCATTTTTCCAATTTGTTTCCTGCAACACAATGACATCGGTATTTTTACATAAAACCTTCATCTTTTCAAATTTCTCCATATTCAGCAAACCCCTAGCATTCCATGACACAATTTTTAAAAACATAAAAAAACATACATTGAAAAATAAATCACAAAAACCAAACATTTTTTTTTCTATTCTCCCTCCTCCTCCTCCATTAATGCTTGAAATCTATTTTCCCATAAAGTTTTTCCTTTACTCTGTTCTTTTTTTTTCTCAAGTCTCTTCTTCTTAGCAACTTCTAGATTTGGTATTACCTTAGTGATCCGTCTTCTTATAGTCTCTCTTCTATCCATTCTGAAGTCCATTTTCTCCCCTTCTTTCTTCTCCTCAGTTCTCTCTTTCTTTTCTTCCTCGTTACCTTTTGCATGTTGTTCCTCCATTTCTTCCAGTGCTCCTTGTGATATATTCAGTGGTGTCCATATTCCTTCGTCCATTGCTGCTTCTTGTCCATCCTCTTCCATCTCCTGATTCTTCTCATTGGTCTTTTTATTCCCTTCATTTTCTTTTGCAGTCTCTCCAGCATTTCCAAGTTCCGTCTCTTCCACCATTTGCCCACCCACATCTTCCAAACCTGTATTTTGCGTTCCATCCAAATCTGCTATCCAACACTCACATCTTGCCATCACTTTTCTGCACTCCGGGCACTTCACCGCATCACAGTCCCTTGCGAAATGCCCCTGTTCATCGCACTGATAGCACTTGAACTCTGGGCAGTTTTTGAACACGTGTCCAGGATTCATGCACAATCGACAGGTTTTAACCTGCCGATCATGCATAATCCGGAAGTACTGCGATCCTTCCTCCGTGTCAAATTTTGTGCTGTATGGCAAGGATATGACTTCTTTTGAGAATTTCACCCTTAGGTACCTTGTACCGTCTGCTATATCGGTGCCCGGATACATTCTTCTTTTGATTTCAGATGCAGGTGTCACTCCCCAATTATGTAATTTTTCCAAAATATCAGAATCAGCAATGTAGGCGGGCAAATGTATGAAAGAAACAACATACTCTCTTGTTTGTAATTTCCTTATCTCACACAGTTTTCCTTTTATTCATCAAAAAATCCTCCAAGTCCTCGCATACATCCGTATTCGTCAGTGTGATTTCATACTCCTTTCCATGTCTGGGTCTCACTGCCAGTATCTTCCCCCCTCCAACTTTTCCGTTCACTGCTTTAATTATATCTTCAGCCCTCGCATCTCTCAGTTCTGTCAAATCCACTATCACTGTAGCCTCTTTCGAGTAAATCCTCTTATTATAATCCATACGTCGATGTCCAACTTGTTGTCCTTTATCCATTCCTTTGTTCAGTAACTCTCGTCTTTCTCCTGTCATATCCGTACCGTTAGCTGGTAATCCATCCATTGTAAAAAGTGCGTGAAGAGAAAAAAAAAACTACTCCCCAGACAGCAAACTGCTGCTGGGAAGTGTGAAAACTAACAAAAACTCACTCAAAAATAAAAAATCTTAATTAACAAAACCCACTAAACAAAACAAAAAATAAGGTGAGCCTCTCTCACCAACTGCTTCCTAATGCTGCCACGTCACTTCCTGAACTGCTCAGTAGCGCCCTCAGGTGGCGGTATGGCCGTAAGCGAGGGCTGCTCCAAAAAGTGGGCCATTTAAAGATCAGCCTCCGTAAAAGCCAGCATATTATATAAATAGTGAAGAAAAGGCAAAAGCTTACAGCACCTGGTATTCCCAGGCGGTCTCCCATCCAAGTGTAACAATCGGCCTTATCAGCCGAGTTACAAGACTAAAATGGGATTAGATTTAACTGTGAGAGGTGACTAGTGGTTAAAAGAATGAGACATAAAGGAAGATTGGTTTAAATAGATTTGGTTTATTTACAAGGTTCACATAAAAGACTTTAAAACAACACGATAAAACGAGGTAAACGCTGTTAAAAGAATACAGTTCATTTGTCCATACCCTAAAAACAGTCCAAGAATCCCAGTGTGTTGATAAGTCCAATGTGAGTGTCCACCGGTGTATATACAATCCACAGAAAGTGTAATCCAAAGTTTGCAGGTGGTGAATGGAAAGGTGAGCTCTAAAATTAGCAACTCCTCAATCCAACAGTTTGGTGACTGTCCTTTGTTTGTCATGCTGCTCTCTTATACAGTTGTACTTCCTGCTTCCTGTCATGTGTCTAGTCACATGGCAGGCCAACCATCCATTTTTTAAAGACACACACTCACTTAAAATGTTAAGAGTAATAAAATGGCCTAAAAAACATGTAAAACACTTAAAACTCTATAATACATTTAAATGATTGTAATAAATAGAGCGGTAAAACACGTCTTTCTAAAAGCCAGCATATTATATAAATAGTGAAGAAAAGGCAAAAGCTTACAGCACCTGGTATTCCCAGGCGGTCTCCCATCCAAGTACTAAGCAGGCCCGACGCTGCTTAACTTCCGAGATCAGACGAGATCGGGCGCTCTCAGCGCGGTATGGCCGTAAGCGAGGGCTGCTCCAAAAAGTGGGCTATTTAAAGATCAGCCTCCGTAAAAGCCAGCATATTATATAAATAGTGAAGAAAAGGCAAAAGCTTACAGCACCTGGTATTCCCAGGCGGTCTCCCATCCAAGTGTAACAATCGGCCTTATCAGCCGAGTTACAAGACTAAAATGGGGTCAGATTTAACTGTGAGAGATGACTAGTGGTTAAAAGAATGTGACATAAAAGAAGATTGGTTTAAATAGATTTGGTTTATTTACAAGGTTCACATAAAAGACTTTAAAACAACACGATAAAACGAGGTAAACGCTGTTAAAAGAATACAGTTCATTTGTCCATACCCTAAAAACAGTCCAAGAATCCCAGTGTGTTGATAAGTCCAATGTGAGTGTCCACCGGTGTATAAACAATCCACAGAAAGTGTAATCCAAAGTTTGCAGGTGGTGAATGGAAAGGTGAGCTCTAAAATTAGCAACTCCTCAATCCAACAGTTTGGTGACTGTCCTTTGTTTGTCATGCTGCTCTCTTATACAGTTGTACTTCCTGCTTCCTGTCATGTGTCTAGTCACATGGCAGGCCAACCATCCATTTTTTAAAGACACACACTCACTTAAAATGTTAAGAGTAATAAAATGGCCTAAAAAACATGTAAAACACTTGAAACTCTATAATACATTTAAATGATTGTAATAAATAGAGCGGTAAAACACGTCTTTCTAAAAGCCAGCATATTATATAAATAGTGAAGAAAAGGCAAAAGCTTACAGCACCTGGTATTCCCAGGCGGTCTCCCATCCAAGTACTAAGCAGGCCCGACGCTGCTTAGCTTCCGAGATCAGACGAGATCGGGCGCTCTCAGCGCGGTATGGCCGTAAGCGAGGGCTGCTCCAAAAAGTGGGCCATTTAAAGATCAGCCTCCGTAAAAGCCAGCATATTATATAAATAGTGAAGAAAAGGCAAAAGCTTACAGCACCTGGTATTCCCAGGCGGTCTCCCATCCAAGTACTAAGCAGGCCCGACGCTGCTTAGCTTCCGAGATCAGACGAGATCGGGCGCTCTCAGCGCGGTATGGCCGTAAGCGAGGGCTGCTCCAAACAGTGGGCTATTTAAAGATCAGCCTCCGTAAAAGCCAGCATATTATATAAATAGTGAAGAAAAGGCAAAAGCTTACAGCACCTGGTATTCCCAGGCGGTCTCCCATCCAAGTGTAACAATCGGCCTTATCAGCCGAGTTACAAGACTAAAATGGGGTCAGATTTAACTGTGAGAGATGACTAGTGGTTAAAAGAATGAGACATAAAAGAAGATTGGTTTAAATAGATTTGGTTTATTTACAAGGTTCACATAAAAGACTTTAAAACAACACGATAAAACGAGGTAAACGCTGTTAAAAGAATACAGTTCATTTGTCCATACCCTAAAAACAGTCCAAGAATCCCAGTGTGTTGATAAGTCCAATGTGAGTGTCCACCGGTGTATATACAATCCACAGAAAGTGTAATCCAAAGTTTGCAGGTGGTGAATGGAAAGGTGAGCTCTAAAATTAGCAACTCCTCAATCCAACAGTTTGGTGACTGTCCTTTGTTTGTCATGCTGCTCTCTTATACAGTTGTACTTCCTGCTTCCTGTCATGTGTCTAGTCACATGGTAGGCCAACCATCCATTTTTTAAAGACACACACTCACTTAAAATGTTAAGAGTAATAAAATGGCCTAAAAAACATGTAAAACACTTAAAACTCTATAATACATTTAAATGATTGTAATAAATAGAGCGGTAAAACACGTCTTTCTAAAAGCCAGCATATTATATAAATAGTGAAGAAAAGGCAAAAGCTTACAGCACCTGGTATTCCCAGGCGGTCTCCCATCCAAGTACTAAGCAGGCCCGACGCTGCTTAGCTTCCGAGATCAGACGAGATCGGGCGCTCTCAGCGCGGTATGGCCGTAAGCGAGGGCTGCTCCAAAAAGTGGGCCATTTAAAGATCAGCCTCCGTAAAAGCCAGCATATTATATAAATAGTGAAGAAAAGGCAAAAGCTTACAGCACCTGGTATTCCCAGGCGGTCTCCCATCCAAGTACTAAGCAGGCCCGACGCTGCTTAGCTTCCGAGATCAGACGAGATCGGGCGCTCTCAGCGCGGTATGGCCGTAAGCGAGGGCTGCTCCAAAAAGTGGGCCATTTAAAGATCAGCCTCCGTAAAAGCCAGCATATTATATAAATAGTGAAGAAAAGGCAAAAGCTTACAGCACCTGGTATTGCCAGGCGGTCTCCCATCCAAGTGTAACAATCGGCCTTATCAGCCGAGTTACAAGACTAAAATGGGGTCAGATTTAACTGTGAGAGATGACTAGTGGTTAAAAGAATGAGACATAAAAGAAGATTGGTTTAAATAGATTTGGTTTATTTACAAGGTTCACATAAAAGACTTTAAAACAACACGATAAAACGAGGTAAACGCTGTTAAAAGAATACAGTTCATTTGTCCATACCCTAAAAACAGTCCAAGAATCCCAGTGTGTTGATAAGTCCAATGTGAGTGTCCACCGGTGTATATACAATCCACAGAAAGTGTAATCCAAAGTTTGCAGGTGGTGAATGGAAAGGTGAGCTCTAAAATTAGCAACTCCTCAATCCAACAGTTTGGTGACTGTCCTTTGTTTGTCATGCTGCTCTCTTATACAGTTGTACTTCCTGCTTCCTGTCATGTGTCTAGTCACATGGCAGGCCAACCATCCATTTTTTAAAGACACACACTCACTTAAAATGTTAAGAGTAATAAAATGGCCTAAAAAACATGTAAAACACTTAAAACTCTATAATACATTTAAATGATTGTAATAAATAGAGCGGTAAAACACGTCTTTCTAAAAGCCAGCATATTATATAAATAGTGAAGAAAAGGCAAAAGCTTACAGCACCTGGTATTCCCAGGCGGTCTCCCATCCAAGTACTAGGCAGGGCCGACGCTGCTTAGCTTCCGAGATCAGACGAGATCGGGCGCTCTCAGCGCGGTATGGCCGTAAGCGAGGGCTGCTCCAAAAAGTGGGCCATTTAAAGATCAGCCTCCGTAAAAGCCAGCATATTATATAAATAGTGAAGAAAAGGCAAAAGCTTACAGCACCTGGTATTGCCAGGCGGTCTCCCATCCAAGTGTAACAATCGGCCTTATCAGCCGAGTTACAAGACTAAAATGGGGTCAGATTTAACTGTGAGAGATGACTAGTGGTTAAAAGAATGAGACATAAAAGAAGATTGGTTTAAATAGATTTGGTTTATTTACAAGGTTCACATAAAAGACTTTAAAACAACACGATAAAACGAGGTAAACGCTGTTAAAAGAATACAGTTCATTTGTCCATACCCTAAAAACAGTCCAAGAATCCCAGTGTGTTGATAAGTCCAATGTGAGTGTCCACCGGTGTATATACAATCCACAGAAAGTGTAATCCAAAGTTTGCAGGTGGTGAATGGAAAGGTGAGCTCTAAAATTAGCAACTCCTCAATCCAACAGTTTGGTGACTGTCCTTTGTTTGTCATGCTGCTCTCTTATACAGTTGTACTTCCTGCTTCCTGTCATGTGTCTAGTCACATGGCAGGCCAACCATCCATTTTTTAAAGACACACACTCACTTAAAATGTTAAGAGTAATAAAATGGCCTAAAAAACATGTAAAACACTTAAAACTCTATAATACATTTAAATGATTGTAATAAATAGAGCGGTAAAACACGTCTTTCTAAAAGCCAGCATATTATATAAATAGTGAAGAAAAGGCAAAAGCTTACAGCACCTGGTATTCCCAGGCGGTCTCCCATCCAAGTACTAAGCAGGCCCGACGCTGCTTAGCTTCCGAGATCAGACGAGATCGGGCGCTCTCAGCGCGGTATGGCCGTAAGCGAGGGCTGCTCCAAAAAGTGGGCCATTTAAAGATCAGCCTCCGTAAAAGCCAGCATATTATATAAATAGTGAAGAAAAGGCAAAAGCTTACAGCACCTGGTATTGCCAGGCGGTCTCCCATCCAAGTGTAACAATCGGCCTTATCAGCCGAGTTACAAGACTAAAATGGGGTCAGATTTAACTGTGAGAGATGACTAGTGGTTAAAAGAATGAGACATAAAAGAAGATTGGTTTAAATAGATTTGGTTTATTTACAAGGTTCACATAAAAGACTTTAAAACAACACGATAAAACGAGGTAAACGCTGTTAAAAGAATACAGTTCATTTGTCCATACCCTAAAAACAGTCCAAGAATCCCAGTGTGTTGATAAGTCCAATGTGAGTGTCCACCGGTGTATATACAATCCACAGAAAGTGTAATCCAAAGTTTGCAGGTGGTGAATGGAAAGGTGAGCTCTAAAATTAGCAACTCCTCAATCCAACAGTTTGGTGACTGTCCTTTGTTTGTCATGCTGCTCTCTTATACAGTTGTACTTCCTGCTTCCTGTCATGTGTCTAGTCACATGGCAGGCCAACCATCCATTTTTTAAAGACACACACTCACTTAAAATGTTAAGAGTAATAAAATGGCCTAAAAAACATGTAAAACACTTAAAACTCTATAATACATTTAAATGATTGTAATAAATAGAGCGGTAAAACACGTCTTTCTAAAAGCCAGCATATTATATAAATAGTGAAGAAAAGGCAAAAGCTTACAGCACCTGGTATTCCCAGGCGGTCTCCCATCCAAGTACTAAGCAGGCCCGACGCTGCTTAGCTTCCGAGATCAGACGAGATCGGGCGCTCTCAGCGCGGTATGGCCGTAAGCGAGGGCTGCTCCAAAAAGTGGGCTATTTAAAGATCAGCCTTCGTAAAAGCCAGCATATTATATAAATAGTGAAGAAAAGGCAAAAGCTTACAGCACCTGGTATTCCCAGGCGGTCTCCCATCCAAGTGTAACAATCGGCCTTATCAGCCGAGTTACAAGACTAAAATGGGGTCAGATTTAACTGTGAGAGATGACTAGTGGTTAAAAGAATGAGACATAAAAGAAGATTGGTTTAAATAGATTTAGTTTATTTACAAGGTTCACATAAAAGACTTTAAAACAACACGATAAAACGAGGTAAACGCTGTTAAAAGAATACAGTTCATTTGTCCATACCCTAAAAACAGTCCAAGAATCCCAGTGTGTTGATAAGTCCAATGTGAGTGTCCACCGGTGTATATACAATCCACAGAAAATGTAATCCAAAGTTTGCAGGTGGTGAATGGAAAGGTGAGCTCTAAAATTAGCAACTCCTCAATCCAACAGTTTGGTGACTGTCCTTTGTTTGTCATGCTGCTCTCTTATACAGTTGTACTTCCTGCTTCCTGTCATGTGTCTAGTCACATGGCAGGCCAACCATCCATTTTTTAAAGACACACACTCACTTAAAATGTTAAGAGTAATAAAATGGCCTAAAAAACATGTAAAACACTTAAAACTCTATAATACATTTAAATGATTGTAATAAATAGAGCGGTAAAACACGTCTTTCTAAAAGCCAGCATATTATATAAATAGTGAAGAAAAGGCAAAAGCTTACAGCACCTGGTATTCCCAGGCGGTCTCCCATCCAAGTACTAAGCAGGCCCGACGCTGCTTAGCTTCCGAGATCAGACGAGATCGGGCGCTCTCAGCGCGGTATGGCCGTAAGCGAGGGCTGCTCCAAAAAGTGGGCCATTTAAAGATCAGCCTCCGTAAAAGCCAGCATATTATATAAATAGTGAAGAAAAGGCAAAAGCTTACAGCACCTGGTATTCCCAGGCGGTCTCCCATCCAAGTACTAAGCAGGCCCGACGCTGCTTAGCTTCCGAGATCAGACGAGATCGGGCGCTCTCAGCGCGGTATGGCCGTAAGCGAGGGCTGCTCCAAAAAGTGGGCTATTTAAAGATCAGCCTCCGTAAAAGCCAGCATATTATATAAATAGTGAAGAAAAGGCAAAAGCTCATAGCACCTGGTATTCCCAGGCGGTCTCCCATCCAAGTGTAACAATCGGCCTTATCAGCCGTGTTACAAGACTAAAATGGGGTCAGATTTAAATGTGAGAGATGACTAGTGGTTAAAAGAATGAGACATAAAAGAAGATTGGTTTAAATAGATTTGGTTTATTTACAAGGTTCACATAAAAGACTTTAAAACAACACGATAAAACGAGGTAAACGCTGTTAAAAGAATACAGTTCATTTGTCCATACCCTAAAAACAGTCCAAGAATCCCAGTGTGTTGATAAGTCCAATGTGAGTGTCCACCGGTGTATATACAATCCACAGAAAGTGTAATCCAAAGTTTGCAGGTGGTGAATGGAAAGGTGAGCTCTAAAATTAGCAACTCCTCAATCCAACAGTTTGGTGACTGTCCTTTGTTTGTCATGCTGCTCTCTTATACAGTTGTACTTCCTGCTTCCTGTCATGTGTCTAGTCACATGGCAGGCCAACCATCCATTTTTTAAAGACACACACTCACTTAAAATGTTAAGAGTAATAAAATGGCCTAAAAAACATGTAAAACACTTAAAACTCTATAATACATTTAAATGATTGTAATAAATAGAGCGGTAAAACACGTCTTTCTAAAAGCCAGCATATTATATAAATAGTGAAGAAAAGGCAAAAGCTTACAGCACCTGGTATTCCCAGGCGGTCTCCCATCCAAGTACTAAGCAGGCCCGACGCTGCTTAGCTTCCGAGATCAGACGAGATCGGGCGCTCTCAGCGCGGTATGGCCGTAAGCGAGGGCTGCTCCAAAAAGTGGGCCATTTAAAGATCAGCCTCCGTAAAAGCCAGCATATTATATAAATAGTGAAGAAAAGGCAAAAGCTTACAGCACCTGGTATTCCCAGGCGGTCTCCCATCCAAGTACTAAGCAGGCCCGACGCTGCTTAGCTTCCGAGATCAGACGAGATCGGGCGCTCTCAGCGCGGTATGGCCGTAAGCGAGGGCTGCTCCAAAAAGTGGGCTATTTAAAGATCAGCCTCCGTAAAAGCCAGCATATTATATAAATAGTGAAGAAAAGGCAAAAGCTCATAGCACCTGGTATTCCCAGGCGGTCTCCCATCCAAGTGTAACAATCGGCCTTATCAGCCGTGTTACAAGACTAAAATGGGGTCAGATTTAAATGTGAGAGATGACTAGTGGTTAAAAGAATGAGACATAAAAGAAGATTGGTTTAAATAGATTTGGTTTATTTACAAGGTTCACATAAAAGACTTTAAAACAACACGATAAAACGAGGTAAACGCTGTTAAAAGAATACAGTTCATTTGTCCATACCCTAAAAACAGTCCAAGAATCCCAGTGTGTTGATAAGTCCAATGTGAGTGTCCACCGGTGTATATACAATCCACAGAAAGTGTAATCCAAAGTTTGCAGGTGGTGAATGGAAAGGTGAGCTCTAAAATTAGCAACTCCTCAATCCAACAGTTTGGTGACTGTCCTTTGTTTGTCATGCTGCTCTCTTATACAGTTGTACTTCCTGCTTCCTGTCATGTGTCTAGTCACATGGCAGGCCAACCATCCATTTTTTAAAGACACACACTCACTTAAAATGTTAAGAGTAATAAAATGGCCTAAAAAACATGTAAAACACTTAAAACTCTATAATACATTTAAATGATTGTAATAAATAGAGCGGTAAAACACGTCTTTCTAAAAGCCAGCATATTATATAAATAGTGAAGAAAAGGCAAAAGCTTACAGCACCTGGTATTCCCAGGCGGTCTCCCATCCAAGTACTAAGCAGGCACGACGCTGCTTAGCTTCCGAGATCAGACGAGATCGGGCGCTCTCAGCGCGGTATGGCCGTAAGCGAGGGCTGCTCCAAAAAGTGGGCCATTTAAAGATCAGCCTCCGTAAAAGCCAGCATATTATATAAATAGTGAAGAAAAGGCAAAAGCTTACAGCACCTGGTATTGCCAGGCGGTCTCCCATCCAAGTGTAACAATCGGCCTTATCAGCCGAGTTACAAGACTAAAATGGGGTCAGATTTAACTGTGAGAGATGACTAGTGGTTAAAAGAATGAGACATAAAAGAAGATTGGTTTAAATAGATTTGGTTTATTTACAAGGTTCACATAAAAGACTTTAAAACAACACGATAAAACGAGGTAAACGCTGTTAAAAGAATACAGTTCATTTGTCCATACCCTAAAAACAGTCCAAGAATCCCAGTGTGTTGATAAGTCCAATGTGAGTGTCCACCGGTGTATATACAATCCACAGAAAGTGTAATCCAAAGTTTGCAGGTGGTGAATGGAAAGGTGAGCTCTAAAATTAGCAACTCCTCAATCCAACAGTTTGGTGACTGTCCTTTGTTTGTCATGCTGCTCTCTTATACAGTTGTACTTCCTGCTTCCTGTCATGTGTCTAGTCACATGGCAGGCCAACCATCCATTTTTTAAAGACACACACTCACTTAAAATGTTAAGAGTAATAAAATGGCCTAAAAAACATGTAAAACACTTAAAACTCTATAATACATTTAAATGATTGTAATAAATAGAGCGGTAAAACACGTCTTTCTAAAAGCCAGCATATTATATAAATAGTGAAGAAAAGGCAAAAGCTTACAGCACCTGGTATTCCCAGGCGGTCTCCCATCCAAGTACTAAGCAGGCCCGACGCTGCTTAGCTTCCGAGATCAGACGAGATCGGGCGCTCTTTTTTTTTTTTTTTTTCCTCCTTTATTTAAAAAATTAAAATTTTGTTACATTTCAGAGATTCACAAGTTTTCCTTAGGTGTTACAACATTTGTGTTTAACATATTTTACATATTTCCCCATAACCACTTTATTGTATGGTCTTTGAATTCAATCATAGGGTTTCCCTTCACCAATATTTCAATAAAAACCTCCTCCTTCTCATGTGATAAAAGATAGTTCTGTATCAAGTTTACAACAATATCCATCCTGTTTTTAAACATAATCCATACATCCACCTTTTTTCCATCATATTTTGCCATGTTCCTCCTTAACCAAATTACATATTTTGCCACTGTTACACATATATTAAAAACATACATTTTACAATCTTCCATACCAAATAGAAACATTTTTTCCCATTTCTTTTGTTCCTCCACATATTTCTTTCCCAAAAGCAGTTTTGCGATTTTTTTTAACTTTCTCATAAAATCTTCCAATTTTTCACAATAGAAAAACAAATGCCGTAAACCTTCCCCTTCTTTTCTGCATACTTTACATATATCATCTTGTTCAAGTCCTATTTTACACAGTCTCATTTCAGTTAAAATACAATTGTGTCTCAATAAGTAGTTAAAATTTTCTAAAACTGGTTCAATATACTTTAATCTTACATTTCCCCATATTTCCTTTTCATTCAAATCATCATACCTTTCTTTCCAGTAGCTGAGTGCTACTGGTTTCGTAAAAGCCCTTGACCTAAAAACCACATACAAATTTTTCACTGTACATTCTTTCAATTTGATTTTTTCCCCAGCAGTCTTTTTAAGATATACCTCCGGCAATTCATTCTCATCACCTGTCTCATTATTGTCAATTTTTTCAATCCATTCCTTTGGTATTGCTTTTTTCAACTCTTCATATTGTTTCTGTAATCTTGTTTTATACACTCTTTTAAAATCATCCGCCACAGCATCCACAATAACTTGTAATGGTAAATATCCTTTTATCACTTCATATAATACATCTTTTACCTGTCTTATGCCTCCATCCCACCATTCCTTATAGTATACTACATTCCCCTCATTTACAATATTTGGGTTTAAGAAAAGAGGCTGTTCTAAAATCTGAGCTCTTCCTTTTGGTAAAATCTGTACATTTTCTAAAAATTCACCCCATGTCTCTAAAACCTCCATATAAAACCTTGGTATTCCTGCTGTCATCCAATTTTTAACCTTCATCCATAAAACATTACACCCCATTTTAAAAAGACCACATTTTTCCAGAAAGTATTCCATCACACATTTCCAAATTACTTCCTTCCTTGTTTCCAAAAAATGTTGAACATTTTTAATTCTTAAAGATTTCATTCTTAAAAAAGTGTCTAAAAGCCCCAAACCTCCTTCCTTAATATCTCCAATCAATGTTTGATATGCAATCTTGGCTCTCCCCTTTCCCCATAAAAACTTTAAAACCCCTTCTTTGATTTTCTTATAATACCCTTGAGGCAATGGGGTTACTGCCAACACATACCAAACTTTAGAAAGCAATAAAGCATTAATAATTAAAACTTTCCCCTTCAAAGTCAAATTTCTGGTCTGCCAAAATCTTAATCTTTTCTCAATTCCAATTAAAACTCCCTCCCAATTCAAATTATCTGTCTTATTAAAATCCATCCCTACCCAAATTCCTAAAATTTTAATCATCTCCTTTTCTTCTTTGAATGGTATGTGTTGTGATATTTCTTGTACATTTCCAATCCTCATACACACACTTTTCCCCACGTTCACTTTTGCTCCTGAACCATTACAATAGCGCTCTAAGATCCCCATTGCCTCTTTAATACTCTGAATATCTTCAACCAACAAAGTAGTATCGTCCGCGTATTGATACACCGGTTCTCTTTTTTCATTTTTCTCAATTTGTATTGCTTTTATGTTTCTGTCTGCCTTTATAGCCAAACCTAAAGGTTCAGCTACCAGCGTGTATAATAAGGCAGACAATGGACATCCTTGTCTTATCGACCTTGTTGGCTGAAAACATTCAGTTAAAAAACCATTACATTTTATACAAGTTAAAACATCCTTATAAAAAATTCGTATCCATTTTCTAAATTTTTCCCCAAACCCGAAACCTTTAAGAACCTCCAATAAAAACTCATGTTCTACTCTGTCAAACGCCTTCTCCAGATCTAAGCTAATTAAAAACCCCCCTTTATCTTTCTCTTTCATATAATATATTGTGTCTCTTATACTTTTAACCACATCTGCTATGTCTTTTCCTTGCACCCCATATGCTTGTGTTGTTTTAATAATCTTGGGTAAAATACTTTTTAATCTATTGGCTAAAACCTTTGCTAAAATTTTAAAATCTGTATTCAGCATTGTTATTGGTCTAAAATTCTTGAGATCTTTTGAATCACCTCTTCTTTTGTATATAATTTTTATCATTCCTATTTTCATTGTTTCACTCAATATCCCTTTCTTAAAAATTTCTTCATAAACCTCTTTTAAAATCGGTACTAATAGCTCTTTAAATTCCTTATAGAATTCATTTGTTAGACCGTCTACCCCTGGACTTTTCCTTGTCGATAATTGTTGGATTGCAATCTCTATTTCTTCTGCTTTAATATCCTCATCACAGAATTTCTTGTCTTCTTTATTTACCTTTGTTTGGATTTGTTTTATTAAAAATTCTTCATCTTCTCTTTTTATTCCTTGTTTTTTAAACAAGTCCATATAAAATTGCCTAACTGTTTTTAAAATTCCTTCCGTTTCCGTCTCTAAATTGCCATCTTTGTTTAAAACCTATTTTATTAGATCTGCTTTTTGTCTGTTTCTTTCCAGATTAAAGAAAAATTGTGTACATCTTTCTCCCTCTACGGCATACTTTGCTTTACTTCTTACTATTGCACCTTTACACTTTTCTTCTTCCATTAATTTTAGCTTATCTTGTAACATTACTATTTCCTCAATATTCCCTTTCCCCATCTTCTCCGCCTCTTTTCTTAGCTCATTTTCTAGCTTCTTCCTTAACAGTTGTTCTTTTTGTCTTTTGATTTTTTGAAAAAATTGACTATACTCCATTGAGCTTTTCTTTATCTCCCACTTAACATTATCCCACCAAATTACTTTATCTTCCTTATACATATCATTTTTTAGATTTCCTTCTACCACCTTTTTAATTCTGTCCTTAAAATCATCACTCTTTAAAACCTCCGCATTTAAAATCCATACCCCTCTTCCTCTTTCCACTTTTGTAAAATCTATTGTCAAATGCAATAAAGAATGATCACTCAACCCTACAACTTCATAAAATACATCCTTTATCATCCCTTCCATTTCCTTCATACATAGAACATAATCTATTCTACTTTGTTTTAGCTCTTTTAAAACCATCTGTCTTCTAGAAAAAGTTCTTCTTGTTCTGTTTCTTTCCCTCCAAACATCAATCAATTGGCAATCCTCCATCATCTTTTTCAATTCTTCTCTACCTTTATCTATTCTAAAAACCATGTTACTTGCCAAGTCTAATTCCGTAAAAACAGTATTAAAATCTCCAATCAAAATACCCTTTTCCCATATTCTTACATTGTCAGATATTTTACTAAAAAACCTTTTCTTTTCTTTCTCTTCATTTGGGGCGTGAATGTTATAAATAATTAAATTCTCTTCTCCTTTTTCTATTTTCACTGCTAAGCTTTTCCCCATTTTATCATCATATATCACTTGTTCTTTTCCTCCTATTCTTCTACTGGTTAAAATAGCTACACCACTTCCCACATTTTCTTCTCCATTATTAAAATACATATTCCCATCCCATTTTGTTTGGAACCTTTTCATACTTTCATTTTTCCAATTTGTTTCTTGCAACACAATCACATCAATTCCTTTACATAATACACACATCATCTCAAATTTTTCCATATTCATCAAACCTCTAGCATTCCATGATATCAGTTTTAAAAACATTGAAAAAAGGTGAAAAAAAAATTGAGTAGATAATTAATGTGTAAAAGAATTAATAATATATTCAAAAAAAAGGGGGGGGCTAATCTTCTTCCTCCTCCTCCTCCTCCATTAACACCTGAAAACTATTGACCCATTTAGAATTTTCTGCATCCTTATTCTGTTCTTTTCTTCTCTTTCTCTTTGCACCTTCAATATTGGGTTTTACCTTAATAGTCCTTCTTCTTACTACTTCTTTTCCGTCCCTCCATCTGTCTGTCTTTTCCAGTTCTTTATTTTCCTCCCATGCACCTATTGTTTGCTCTTCCTTGCTTTTTAGTTCTTGAATCTCCATTGCCTCTAAAGTTCTCTGTGTTAATTCCAGCGGTGTCCATATCTCTTCCCTCTCTCCTTTCTGAAAGGTCCCCAACTCCTCTTGGTTTTCTCTTTCTTTAATTTGCTCCAAGTCACCTTTTGTTTGCTCTTCCTTGCTTTTTGGTTCTTTATTCTCCATTGTCTCGAAAGTTCTCTGTGTTATTTCCAAAGGTGTCCATATATTTTCCATTTCCCCTTCCTGAGAGTTCTCAATTACCTCTTGATTTTCTACGTTGGCTTCTTTATTTGTTTCCTTTTCTGTCCCAGCCTCTTCCTCATTTTCCACTTCCTCAATTTCTGTTTCTTTCAACATTTGCCTTCCTTCATTGAAAATTTCTTCATTATGTAATACGTTCTCCCCCTCCATCCAACACTCGCATCTTACCAGCACTCTTCTGCAATCCGGGCACTTTATTGCCTCACAATCTCTTGCGAAGTGTCCTTGCTCCTCGCACTGAAAACACTTGAATTCCGGACAGTCTTTGAACATATGCCCTGGACTCATACACAACCGACAGGTTTTCACCTGCCGATCGTGTAAAATCCGGCAATATTGTGTTCCTTCCTCCGTGTTAAATTTTGTGCTATATGGGAGCGACACCACTTCCTTCGGGAATTTAACCCTTAGGTACCTCGTACCGTCTGCAATTTCTGTGCCCGGATACATCCTCCTTCTAATATCAGATGCTGGTGTTACTCCCCAATCTTTTAATTTATCAAGAATCTCTGAATCTTCAATGTAGGCCGGCAAATGTATGAAGGAAACCACATATTCTCTATCCTGCAAATGTCTTATTTTGCACATTTTTCCTTTTATCTTTAATTCATCATCCAAGTCTTTGCAATCCTCTTTACTCCTCAGTGTTATTTCATATTCCTTTGTTTGCCTAGGTCTTACTGCCAGTATCTTACCTCCTCCAATTCTTTCATTCACTGCTTTTATAATATCCTCCGCTCTTGCATCTCTCAACTCCACCATATCCACAATCACTGTTGCCTCTTTGGAGTACTTCTTTTTGTAATCCGTTCGTTTCTGTCCATCTCGTTGTCTTATTTCCCGCCCATTTTCTGTTTCGTCTCGTCTTTCTCCAGGCATATACACGTCTTCACCTTGTAATCTGTCCGTTCTTGAAGCCATAATCACTACAAAAACTTCCCAGACAGCACAATGCTGCTGGGAAGCTTAGCCACTAACAAAAAAACAAATCAAAAATAAGAAAAAACAACTGTCCACAAACCAAACAAATAAAAAACAAAACAGAGTGAGCCTTTCTCACCCACTGCAGCCGAACACTTCCTGTTTTACCAGCAACTCACTAGCGCCCCCAGGGTGGTATGGCCGTAAGCGAGGGCTGCTCCAAAAAGTGGGCCATTTAAAGATCAGCCTCCGTAAAAGCCAGCATATTATATAAATAGTGAAGAAAAGGCAAAAGCTTACAGCACCTGGTATTGCCAGGCGGTCTCCCATCCAAGTGTAACAATCGGCCTTATCAGCCGAGTTACAAGACTAAAATGGGGTCAGATTTAACTGTGAGAGATGACTAGTGGTTAAAAGAATGAGACATAAAAGAAGATTGGTTTAAATAGATTTGGTTTATTTACAAGGTTCACATAAAAGACTTTAAAACAACACGATAAAACGAGGTAAACGCTGTTAAAAGAATACAGTTCATTTGTCCATACCCTAAAAACAGTCCAAGAATCCCAGTGTGTTGATAAGTCCAATGTGAGTGTCCACCGGTGTATATACAATCCACAGAAAGTGTAATCCAAAGTTTGCAGGTGGTGAATGGAAAGGTGAGCTCTAAAATTAGCAACTCCTCAATCCAACAGTTTGGTGACTGTCCTTTGTTTGTCATGCTGCTCTCTTATACAGTTGTACTTCCTGCTTCCTGTCATGTGTCTAGTCACATGGCAGGCCAACCATCCATTTTTTAAAGACACACACTCACTTAAAATGTTAAGAGTAATAAAATGGCCTAAAAAACATGTAAAACACTTAAAACTCTATAATACATTTAAATGATTGTAATAAATAGAGCGGTAAAACACGTCTTTCTAAAAGCCAGCATATTATATAAATAGTGAAGAAAAGGCAAAAGCTTACAGCACCTGGTATTCCCAGGCGGTCTCCCATCCAAGTACTAGGCAGGCCCGACGCTGCTTAGCTTCCGAGATCAGACGAGATCGGGCGCTCTCAGCGCGGTATGGCCGTAAGCGAGGGCTGTTCCAAAAAGTGGGCCATTTAAAGATCAGCCTCCGTAAAAGCCAGCATATTATATAAATAGTGAAGAAAAGGCAAAAGCTTACAGCACCTGGTATTGCCAGGCGGTCTCCCATCCAAGTACTAAGCAGGCCCGACGCTGCTTAGCTTCCGAGATCAGACGAGATCGGGCGCTCTCAGCGCGGTATGGCCGTAAGCGAGGGCTGCTCCAAAAAGTGGGCTATTTAAAGATCAGCCTCCGTAAAAGCCAGCATATTATATAAATAGTGAAGAAAAGGCAAAAGCTCATAGCACCTGGTATTCCCAGGCGGTCTCCCATCCAAGTGTAACAATCGGCCTTATCAGCCGAGTTACAAGACTAAAATGGGGTCAGATTTAAATGTGAGAGATGACTAGTGGTTAAAAGAATGAGACATAAAAGAAGATTGGTTTAAATAGATTTGGTTTATTTACAAGGTTCACATAAAAGACTTTAAAACAACACGATAAAACGAGGTAAACGCTGTTAAAAGAATACAGTTCATTTGTCCATACCCTAAAAACAGTCCAAGAATCCCAGTGTGTTGATAAGTCCAATGTGAGTGTCCACCGGTGTATATACAATCCACAGAAAGTGTAATCCAAAGTTTGCAGGTGGTGAATGGAAAGGTGAGCTCTAAAATTAGCAACTCCTCAGTCCAACAGTTTGGTGACTGTCCTTTGTTTGTCATGCTGCTCTCTTATACAGTTGTACTTCCTGCTTCCTGTCATGTGTCTAGTCACATGGCAGGCCAACCATCCATTTTTTAAAGACACACACTCACTTAAAATGTTAAGAGTAATAAAATGGCCTAAAAAACATGTAAAACACTTAAAACTCTATAATACATTTAAATGATTGTAATAAATAGAGCGGTAAAACACGTCTTTCTAAAAGCCAGCATATTATATAAATAGTGAAGAAAAGGCAAAAGCTTACAGCACCTGGTATTCCCAGGCGGTCTCCCATCCAAGTACTAAGCAGGCCCGACGGTGCTTAGCTTCCGAGATCAGACGAGATCGGGCGCTCTCAGCGCGGTATGGCCGTAAGCGAGGGCTGCTCCAAAAAGTGGGCCATTTAAAGATCAGCCTCCGTAAAAGCCAGCATATTATATAAATAGTGAAGAAAAGGCAAAAGCTTACAGCACCTGGTATTGCCAGGCGGTCTCCCATCCAAGTGTAACAATCGGCCTTATCAGCCGAGTTACAAGACTAAAATGGGGTCAGATTTAACTGTGAGAGATGACTAGTGGTTAAAAGAATGAGACATAAAAGAAGATTGGTTTAAATAGATTTGGTTTATTTACAAGGTTCACATAAAAGACTTTAAAACAACACGATAAAACGAGGTAAACGCTGTTAAAAGAATACAGTTCATTTGTCCATACCCTAAAAACAGTCCAAGAATCCCAGTGTGTTGATAAGTCCAACGTGAGTGTCCACCGGTGTATATACAATCCACAGAAAGTGTAATCCAAAGTTTGCAGGTGGTGAATGGAAAGGTGAGCTCTAAAATTAGCAACTCCTCAATCCAACAGTTTGGTGACTGTCCTTTGTTTGTCATGCTGCTCTCTTATACAGTTGTACTTCCTGCTTCCTGTCATGTGTCTAGTCACATGGCAGGCCAACCATCCATTTTTTAAAGACACACACTCACTTAAAATGTTAAGAGTAATAAAATGGCCTAAAAAACATGTAAAACACTTAAAACTCTATAATACATTTAAATGATTGTAATAAATAGAGCGGTAAAACACGTCTTTCTAAAAGCCAGCATATTATATAAATAGTGAAGAAAAGGCAAAAGCTTACAGCACCTGGTATTCCCAGGCGGTCTCCCATCCAAGTACTAAGCAGGCCCGACGCTGCTTAGCTTCCGAGATCAGACGAGATCGGGCGCTCTCAGCGCGGTATGGCCGTAAGCGAGGGCTGCTCCAAAAAGTGGGCCATTTAAAGATCAGCCTCCGTAAAAGCCAGCATATTATATAAATAGTGAAGAAAAGGCAAAAGCTTACAGCACCTGGTATTCCCAGGCGGTCTCCCATCCAAGTACTAAGCAGGCCCGACGCTGCTTAGCTTCCGAGATCAGACGAGATCGGGCGCTCTCAGCGCGGTATGGCCGTAAGCGAGGGCTGCTCCAAAAAGTGGGCCATTTAAAGATCAGCCTCCGTAAAAGCCAGCATATTATATAAATAGTGAAGAAAAGGCAAAAGCTTACAGCACCTGGTATTGCCAGGCGGTCTCCCATCCAAGTGTAACAATCGGCCTTATCAGCCGAGTTACAAGACTAAAATGGGGTCAGATTTAACTGTGAGAGATGACTAGTGGTTAAAAGAATGAGACATAAAAGAAGATTGGTTTAAATAGATTTGGTTTATTTACAAGGTTCACATAAAAGACTTTAAAACAACACGATAAAACGAGGTAAACGCTGTTAAAAGAATACAGTTCATTTGTCCATACCCTAAAAACAGTCCAAGAATCCCAGTGTGTTGATAAGTCCAATGTGAGTGTCCACCGGTGTATATACAATCCACAGAAAGTGTAATCCAAAGTTTGCAGGTGGTGAATGGAAAGGTGAGCTCTAAAATTAGCAACTCCTCAATCCAACAGTTTGGTGACTGTCCTTTGTTTGTCATGCTGCTCTCTTATACAGTTGTACTTCCTGCTTCCTGTCATGTGTCTAGTCACATGGCAGGCCAACCATCCATTTTTTAAAGACACACACTCACTTAAAATGTTAAGAGTAATAAAATGGCCTAAAAAACATGTAAAACACTTAAAACTCTATAATACATTTAAATGATTGTAATAAATAGAGCGGTAAAACACGTCTTTCTAAAAGCCAGCATATTATATAAATAGTGAAGAAAAGGCAAAAGCTTACAGCACCTGGTATTCCCAGGCGGTCTCCCATCCAAGTACTAAGCAGGCCCGACGCTGCTTAGCTTCCGAGATCAGACGAGATCGGGCGCTCTTTTTTTTTTTTTTTTTCCTCCTTTATTTAAAAAATTAAAATTTTGTTACATTTCAGAGATTCACAAGTTTTCCTTAGGTGTTACAACATTTGTGTTTAACATATTTTACATATTTCCCCATAACCACTTTATTGTATGGTCTTTGAATTCAATCATAGGGTTTCCCTTCACCAATATTTCAATAAAAACCTCCTCCTTCTCATGTGATAAAAGATAGTTCTGTATCAAGTTTACAACAATATCCATCCTGTTTTTAAACATAATCCATACATCCACCTTTTTTCCATCATATTTTGCCATGTTCCTCCTTAACCAAATTACATATTTTGCCACTGTTACACATATATTAAAAACATACATTTTACAATCTTCCATACCAAATAGAAACATTTTTTCCCATTTCTTTTGTTCCTCCACATATTTCTTTCCCAAAAGCAGTTTTGCGATTTTTTTTAACTTTCTCATAAAATCTTCCAATTTTTCACAATAGAAAAACAAATGCCGTAAACCTTCCCCTTCTTTTCTGCATACTTTACATATATCATCTTGTTCAAGTCCTATTTTACACAGTCTCATTTCAGTTAAAATACAATTGTGTCTCAATAAGTAGTTAAAATTTTCTAAAACTGGTTCAATATACTTTAATCTTACATTTCCCCATATTTCCTTTTCATTCAAATCATCATACCTTTCTTTCCAGTAGCTGAGTGCTACTGGTTTCGTAAAAGCCCTTGACCTAAAAACCACATACAAATTTTTCACTGTACATTCTTTCAATTTGATTTTTTCCCCAGCAGTCTTTTTAAGATATACCTCCGGCAATTCATTCTCATCACCTGTCTCATTATTGTCAATTTTTTCAATCCATTCCTTTGGTATTGCTTTTTTCAACTCTTCATATTGTTTCTGTAATCTTGTTTTATACACTCTTTTAAAATCATCCGCCACAGCATCCACAATAACTTGTAATGGTAAATATCCTTTTATCACTTCATATAATACATCTTTTACCTGTCTTATGCCTCCATCCCACCATTCCTTATAGTATACTACATTCCCCTCATTTACAATATTTGGGTTTAAGAAAAGAGGCTGTTCTAAAATCTGAGCTCTTCCTTTTGGTAAAATCTGTACATTTTCTAAAAATTCACCCCATGTCTCTAAAACCTCCATATAAAACCTTGGTATTCCTGCTGTCATCCAATTTTTAACCTTCATCCATAAAACATTACACCCCATTTTAAAAAGACCACATTTTTCCAGAAAGTATTCCATCACACATTTCCAAATTACTTCCTTCCTTGTTTCCAAAAAATGTTGAACATTTTTAATTCTTAAAGATTTCATTCTTAAAAAAGTGTCTAAAAGCCCCAAACCTCCTTCCTTAATATCTCCAATCAATGTTTGATATGCAATCTTGGCTCTCCCCTTTCCCCATAAAAACTTTAAAACCCCTTCTTTGATTTTCTTATAATACCCTTGAGGCAATGGGGTTACTGCCAACACATACCAAACTTTAGAAAGCAATAAAGCATTAATAATTAAAACTTTCCCCTTCAAAGTCAAATTTCTGGTCTGCCAAAATCTTAATCTTTTCTCAATTCCAATTAAAACTCCCTCCCAATTCAAATTATCTGTCTTATTAAAATCCATCCCTACCCAAATTCCTAAAATTTTAATCATCTCCTTTTCTTCTTTGAATGGTATGTGTTGTGATATTTCTTGTACATTTCCAATCCTCATACACACACTTTTCCCCACGTTCACTTTTGCTCCTGAACCATTACAATAGCGCTCTAAGATCCCCATTGCCTCTTTAATACTCTGAATATCTTCAACCAACAAAGTAGTATCGTCCGCGTATTGATACACCGGTTCTCTTTTTTCATTTTTCTCAATTTGTATTGCTTTTATGTTTCTGTCTGCCTTTATAGCCAAACCTAAAGGTTCAGCTACCAGCGTGTATAATAAGGCAGACAATGGACATCCTTGTCTTATCGACCTTGTTGGCTGAAAACATTCAGTTAAAAAACCATTACATTTTATACAAGTTAAAACATCCTTATAAAAAATTCGTATCCATTTTCTAAATTTTTCCCCAAACCCGAAACCTTTAAGAACCTCCAATAAAAACTCATGTTCTACTCTGTCAAACGCCTTCTCCAGATCTAAGCTAATTAAAAACCCCCCTTTATCTTTCTCTTTCATATAATATATTGTGTCTCTTATACTTTTAACCACATCTGCTATGTCTTTTCCTTGCACCCCATATGCTTGTGTTGTTTTAATAATCTTGGGTAAAATACTTTTTAATCTATTGGCTAAAACCTTTGCTAAAATTTTAAAATCTGTATTCAGCATTGTTATTGGTCTAAAATTCTTGAGATCTTTTGAATCACCTCTTCTTTTGTATATAATTTTTATCATTCCTATTTTCATTGTTTCACTCAATATCCCTTTCTTAAAAATTTCTTCATAAACCTCTTTTAAAATCGGTACTAATAGCTCTTTAAATTCCTTATAGAATTCATTTGTTAGACCGTCTACCCCTGGACTTTTCCTTGTCGATAATTGTTGGATTGCAATCTCTATTTCTTCTGCTTTAATATCCTCATCACAGAATTTCTTGTCTTCTTTATTTACCTTTGTTTGGATTTGTTTTATTAAAAATTCTTCATCTTCTCTTTTTATTCCTTGTTTTTTAAACAAGTCCATATAAAATTGCCTAACTGTTTTTAAAATTCCTTCCGTTTCCGTCTCTAAATTGCCATCTTTGTTTAAAACCTCTTTTATTAGATCTGCTTTTTGTCTGTTTCTTTCCAGATTAAAGAAAAATTGTGTACATCTTTCTCCCTCTACGGCATACTTTGCTTTACTTCTTACTATTGCACCTTTACACTTTTCTTCTTCCATTAATTTTAGCTTATCTTGTAACATTACTATTTCCTCAATATTCCCTTTCCCCATCTTCTCCGCCTCTTTTCTTAGCTCATTTTCTAGCTTCTTCCTTAACAGTTGTTCTTTTTGTCTTTTGATTTTTTGAAAAAATTGACTATACTCCATTGAGCTTTTCTTTATCTCCCACTTAACATTATCCCACCAAATTACTTTATCTTCCTTATACATATCATTTTTTAGATTTCCTTCTACCACCTTTTTAATTCTGTCCTTAAAATCATCACTCTTTAAAACCTCCGCATTTAAAATCCATACCCCTCTTCCTCTTTCCACTTTTGTAAAATCTATTGTCAAATGCAATAAAGAATGATCACTCAACCCTACAACTTCATAAAATACATCCTTTATCATCCCTTCCATTTCCTTCATACATAGAACATAATCTATTCTACTTTGTTTTAGCTCTTTTAAAACCATCTGTCTTCTAGAAAAAGTTCTTCTTGTTCTGTTTCTTTCCCTCCAAACATCAATCAATTGGCAATCCTCCATCATCTTTTTCAATTCTTCTCTACCTTTATCTATTCTAAAAACCATGTTACTTGCCAAGTCTAATTCCGTAAAAACAGTATTAAAATCTCCAATCAAAATACCCTTTTCCCATATTCTTACATTGTCAGATATTTTACTAAAAAACCTTTTCTTTTCTTTCTCTTCATTTGGGGCGTGAATGTTATAAATAATTAAATTCTCTTCTCCTTTTTCTATTTTCACTGCTAAGCTTTTCCCCATTTTATCATCATATATCACTTGTTCTTTTCCTCCTATTCTTCTACTGGTTAAAATAGCTACACCACTTCCCACATTTTCTTCTCCATTATTAAAATACATATTCCCATCCCATTTTGTTTGGAACCTTTTCATACTTTCATTTTTCCAATTTGTTTCTTGCAACACAATCACATCAATTCCTTTACATAATACACACATCATCTCAAATTTTTCCATATTCATCAAACCTCTAGCATTCCATGATATCAGTTTTAAAAACATTGAAAAAAGGTGAAAAAAAAATTGAGTAGATAATTAATGTGTAAAAGAATTAATAATATATTCAAAAAAAAGGGGGGGGCTAATCTTCTTCCTCCTCCTCCTCCTCCATTAACACCTGAAAACTATTGACCCATTTAGAATTTTCTGCATCCTTATTCTGTTCTTTTCTTCTCTTTCTCTTTGCACCTTCAATATTGGGTTTTACCTTAATAGTCCTTCTTCTTACTACTTCTTTTCCGTCCCTCCATCTGTCTGTCTTTTCCAGTTCTTTATTTTCCTCCCATGCACCTATTGTTTGCTCTTCCTTGCTTTTTAGTTCTTGAATCTCCATTGCCTCTAAAGTTCTCTGTGTTAATTCCAGCGGTGTCCATATCTCTTCCCTCTCTCCTTTCTGAAAGGTCCCCAACTCCTCTTGGTTTTCTCTTTCTTTAATTTGCTCCAAGTCACCTTTTGTTTGCTCTTCCTTGCTTTTTGGTTCTTTATTCTCCATTGTCTCGAAAGTTCTCTGTGTTATTTCCAAAGGTGTCCATATATTTTCCATTTCCCCTTCCTGAGAGTTCTCAATTACCTCTTGATTTTCTACGTTGGCTTCTTTATTTGTTTCCTTTTCTGTCCCAGCCTCTTCCTCATTTTCCACTTCCTCAATTTCTGTTTCTTTCAACATTTGCCTTCCTTCATTGAAAATTTCTTCATTATGTAATACGTTCTCCCCCTCCATCCAACACTCGCATCTTACCAGCACTCTTCTGCAATCCGGGCACTTTATTGCCTCACAATCTCTTGCGAAGTGTCCTTGCTCCTCGCACTGAAAACACTTGAATTCCGGACAGTCTTTGAACATATGCCCTGGACTCATACACAACCGACAGGTTTTCACCTGCCGATCGTGTAAAATCCGGCAATATTGTGTTCCTTCCTCCGTGTTAAATTTTGTGCTATATGGGAGCGACACCACTTCCTTCGGGAATTTAACCCTTAGGTACCTCGTACCGTCTGCAATTTCTGTGCCCGGATACATCCTCCTTCTAATATCAGATGCTGGTGTTACTCCCCAATCTTTTAATTTATCAAGAATCTCTGAATCTTCAATGTAGGCCGGCAAATGTATGAAGGAAACCACATATTCTCTATCCTGCAAATGTCTTATTTTGCACATTTTTCCTTTTATCTTTAATTCATCATCCAAGTCTTTGCAATCCTCTTTACTCCTCAGTGTTATTTCATATTCCTTTGTTTGCCTAGGTCTTACTGCCAGTATCTTACCTCCTCCAATTCTTTCATTCACTGCTTTTATAATATCCTCCGCTCTTGCATCTCTCAACTCCACCATATCCACAATCACTGTTGCCTCTTTGGAGTACTTCTTTTTGTAATCCGTTCGTTTCTGTCCATCTCGTTGTCTTATTTCCCGCCCATTTTCTGTTTCGTCTCGTCTTTCTCCAGGCATATACACGTCTTCACCTTGTAATCTGTCCGTTCTTGAAGCCATAATCACTACAAAAACTTCCCAGACAGCACAATGCTGCTGGGAAGCTTAGCCACTAACAAAAAAACAAATCAAAAATAAGAAAAAACAACTGTCCACAAACCAAACAAATAAAAAACAAAACAGAGTGAGCCTTTCTCACCCACTGCAGCCGAACACTTCCTGTTTTACCAGCAACTCACTAGCGCCCCCAGGGTGGTATGGCCGTAAGCGAGGGCTGCTCCAAAAAGTGGGCTATTTAAAGATCAGCCTCCGTAAAAGCCAGCATATTATATAAATAGTGAAGAAAAGGCAAAAGCTTACAGCACCTGGTATTCCCAGGCGGTCTCCCATCCAAGTACTAAGCAGGCCCGACGCTGCTTAGCTTCCGAGATCAGACGAGATCGGGCGCTCTCAGCGCGGTATGGCCGTAAGCGAGGGCTGCTCCAAAAAGTGGGCTATTTAAAGATCAGCCTCCGTAAAAGCCAGCATATTATATAAATAGTGAAGAAAAGGCAAAAGCTTACAGCACCTGGTATTCCCAGGCGGTCTCCCATCCAAGTGTAACAATCGGCCTTATCAGCCGAGTTACAAGACTAAAATGGGATCAGATTTAACTGTGAGAGATGACTAGTGGTTAAAAGAATGAGACATAAAAGAAGATTGGTTTAAATAGATTTGGTTTATTTACAAGGTTCACATAAAAGACTTTAAAACAACACGATAAAACGAGGTAAACGCTGTTAAAAGAATACAGTTCATTTGTCCATACCCTAAAAACAGTCCAAGAATCCCAGTGTGTTGATAAGTCCAATGTGAGTGTCCACCGGTGTATATACAATCCACAGAAAGTGTAATCCAAAGTTTGCAGGTGGTGAATGGAAAGGTGAGCTCTAAAATTAGCAACTCCTCAATCCAACAGTTTGGTGACTGTCCTTTGTTTGTCATGCTGCTCTCTTATACAGTTGTACTTCCTGCTTCCTGTCATGTGTCTAGTCACATGGCAGGCCGACCATCCATTTTTTAAAGACACACACTCACTTAAAATGTTAAGAGTAATAAAATGGCCTAAAAAACATGTAAAACACTTAAAACTCTATAATACATTTAAATGATTGTAATAAATAGAGCGGTAAAACACGTCTTTCTAAAAGCCAGCATATTATATAAATAGTGAAGAAAAGGCAAAAGCTTACAGCACCTGGTATTCCCAGGCGGTCTCCCATCCAAGTACTAAGCAGGCCCGACGCTGCTTAGCTTCCGAGATCAGACGAGATCGGGCGCTCTCAGCGCGGTATGGCCGTAAGCGAGGGCTGCTCCAAAAAGTGGGCTATTTAAAGATCAGCCTCCGTAAAAGCCAGCATATTATATAAATAGTGAAGAAAAGGCAAAAGCTTACAGCACCTGGTATTCCCAGGCGGTCTCCCATCCAAGTGTAACAATCGGCCTTATCAGCCGAGTTACAAGACTAAAATGGGATCAGATTTAACTGTGAGAGATGACTAGTGGTTAAAAGAATGAGACATAAAAGAAGATTGGTTTAAATAGATTTGGTTTATTTACAAGGTTCACATAAAAGACTTTAAAACAACACGATAAAACGAGGTAAACGCTGTTAAAAGAATACAGTTCATTTGTCCATACCCTAAAAACAGTCCAAGAATCCCAGTGTGTTGATAAGTCCAATGTGAGTGTCCACCGGTGTATATACAATCCACAGAAAGTGTAATCCAAAGTTTGCAGGTGGTGAATGGAAAGGTGAGCTCTAAAATTAGCAACTCCTCAATCCAACAGTTTGGTGACTGTCCTTTGTTTGTCATGCTGCTCTCTTATACAGTTGTACTTCCTGCTTCCTGTCATGTGTCTAGTCACATGGCAGGCCGACCATCCATTTTTTAAAGACACACACTCACTTAAAATGTTAAGAGTAATAAAATGGCCTAAAAAACATGTAAAACACTTAAAACTCTATAATACATTTAAATGATTGTAATAAATAGAGCGGTAAAACACGTCTTTCTAAAAGCCAGCATATTATATAAATAGTGAAGAAAAGGCAAAAGCTTACAGCACCTGGTATTCCCAGGCGGTCTCCCATCCAAGTACTAAGCAGGCCCGACGCTGCTTAGCTTCCGAGATCAGACGAGATCGGGCGCTCTCAGCGCGGTATGGCCGTAAGCGAGGGCTGCTCCAAAAAGTGGGCTATTTAAAGATCAGCCTCCGTAAAAGCCAGCATATTATATAAATAGTGAAGAAAAGGCAAAAGCTTACAGCACCTGGTAATCCCAGGCGGTCTCCCATCCAAGTGTAACAATCGGCCTTATCAGCCGAGTTACAAGACTAAAATGGGGTCAGATTTAACTGTGAGAGATGACTAGTGGTTAAAAGAATGAGACATAAAAGAAGATTGGTTTAAATAGATTTGGTTTATTTACAAGGTTCACATAAAAGACTTTAAAACAACACGATAAAACGAGGTAAACGCTGTTAAAAGAATACAGTTCATTTGTCCATACCCTAAAAACAGTCCAAGAATCCCAGTGTGTTGATAAGTCCAATGTGAGTGTCCACCGGTGTATATACAATCCACAGAAAGTGTAATCCAAAGTTTGCAGGTGGTGAATGGAAAGGTGAGCTCTAAAATTAGCAACTCCTCAATCCAACAGTTTGGTGACTGTCCTTTGTTTGTCATGCTGCTCTCTTATACAGTTGTACTTCCTGCTTCCTGTCATGTGTCTAGTCACATGGCAGGCCAACCATCCATTTTTTAAAGACACACACTCACTTAAAATGTTAAGAGTAATAAAATGGCCTAAAAAACATGTAAAACACTTAAAACTCTATAATACATTTAAATGATTGTAATAAATAGAGCGGTAAAACACGTCTTTCTAAAAGCCAGCATATTATATAAATAGTGAAGAAAAGGCAAAAGCTTACAGCACCTGGTATTCCCAGGCGGTCTCCCATCCAAGTACTAAGCAGGCCCGACGCTGCTTAGCTTCCGAGATCAGACGAGATCGGGCGCTCTCAGCGCGGTATGGCCGTAAGCGAGGGCTGCTCCAAAAAGTGGGCTATTTAAAGATCAGCCTCCGTAAAAGCCAGCATATTATATAAATAGTGAAGAAAAGGCAAAAGCTTACAGCACCTGGTATTCCCAGGCGGTCTCCCATCCAAGTGTAACAATCGGCCTTATCAGCCGAGTTACAAGACTAAAATGGGATCAGATTTAACTGTGAGAGATGACTAGTGGTTAAAAGAATGAGACATAAAAGAAGATTGGTTTAAATAGATTTGGTTTATTTACAAGGTTCACATAAAAGACTTTAAAACAACACGATAAAACGAGGTAAACGCTGTTAAAAGAATACAGTTCATTTGTCCATACCCTAAAAACAGTCCAAGAATCCCAGTGTGTTGATAAGTCCAATGTGAGTGTCCACCGGTGTATATACAATCCACAGAAAGTGTAATCCAAAGTTTGCAGGTGGTGAATGGAAAGGTGAGCTCTAAAATTAGCAACTCCTCAATCCAACAGTTTGGTGACTGTCCTTTGTTTGTCATGCTGCTCTCTTATACAGTTGTACTTCCTGCTTCCTGTCATGTGTCTAGTCACATGGCAGGCCAACCATCCATTTTTTAAAGACACACACTCACTTAAAATGTTAAGAGTAATAAAATGGCCTAAAAAACATGTAAAACACTTAAAACTCTATAATACATTTAAATGATTGTAATAAATAGAGCGGTAAAACACGTCTTTCTAAAAGCCAGCATATTATATAAATAGTGAAGAAAAGGCAAAAGCTTACAGCACCTGGTATTCCCAGGCGGTCTCCCATCCAAGTACTAAGCAGGCCCGACGCTGCTTAGCTTCCGAGATCAGACGAGATCGGGCGCTCTCAGCGCGGTATGGCCGTAAGCGAGGGCTGCTCCAAAAAGTGGGCTATTTAAAGATCAGCCTCCGTAAAAGCCAGCATATTATATAAATAGTGAAGAAAAGGCAAAAGCTTACAGCACCTGGTAATCCCAGGCGGTCTCCCATCCAAGTGTAACAATCGGCCTTATCAGCCGAGTTACAAGACTAAAATGGGGTCAGATTTAACTGTGAGAGATGACTAGTGGTTAAAAGAATGAGACATAAAAGAAGATTGGTTTAAATAGATTTGGTTTATTTACAAGGTTCACATAAAAGACTTTAAAACAACACGATAAAACGAGGTAAACGCTGTTAAAAGAATACAGTTCATTTGTCCATACCCTAAAAACAGTCCAAGAATCCCAGTGTGTTGATAAGTCCAATGTGAGTGTCCACCGGTGTATATACAATCCACAGAAAGTGTAATCCAAAGTTTGCAGGTGGTGAATGGAAAGGTGAGCTCTAAAATTAGCAACTCCTTAATCCAACAGTTTGGTGACTGTCCTTTGTTTGTCATGCTGCTCTCTTATACAGTTGTACTTCCTGCTTCCTGTCATGTGTCTAGTCACATGGCAGGCCAACCATCCATTTTTTAAAGACACACACTCACTTAAAATGTTAAGAGTAATAAAATGGCCTAAAAAACATGTAAAACACTTAAAACTCTATAATACATTTAAATGATTGTAATAAATAGAGCGGTAAAACACGTCTTTCTAAAAGCCAGCATATTATATAAATAGTGAAGAAAAGGCAAAAGCTTACAGCACCTGGTATTCCCAGGCGGTCTCCCATCCAAGTACTAAGCAGGCCCGACGCTGCTTAGCTTCCGAGATCAGACGAGATCGGGCGCTCTCAGCGCGGTATGGCCGTAAGCGAGGGCTGCTCCAAAAAGTGGGCTATTTAAAGATCAGCCTCCGTAAAAGCCAGCATATTATATAAATAGTGAAGAAAAGGCAAAAGCTTACAGCACCTGGTATTCCCAGGCGGTCTCCCATCCAAGTGTAACAATCGGCCTTATCAGCCGAGTTACAAGACTAAAATGGGATCAGATTTAACTGTGAGAGATGACTAGTGGTTAAAAGAATGAGACATAAAAGAAGATTGGTTTAAATAGATTTGGTTTATTTACAAGGTTCACATAAAAGACTTTAAAACAACACGATAAAACGAGGTAAACGCTGTTAAAAGAATACAGTTCATTTGTCCATACCCTAAAAACAGTCCAAGAATCCCAGTGTGTTGATAAGTCCAATGTGAGTGTCCACCGGTGTATATACAATCCACAGAAAGTGTAATCCAAAGTTTGCAGGTGGTGAATGGAAAGGTGAGCTCTAAAATTAGCAACTCCTCAATCCAACAGTTTGGTGACTGTCCTTTGTTTGTCATGCTGCTCTCTTATACAGTTGTACTTCCTGCTTCCTGTCATGTGTCTAGTCACATGGCAGGCCAACCATCCATTTTTTAAAGACACACACTCACTTAAAATGTTAAGAGTAATAAAATGGCCTAAAAAACATGTAAAACACTTAAAACTCTATAATACATTTAAATGATTGTAATAAATAGAGCGGTAAAACACGTCTTTCTAAAAGCCAGCATATTATATAAATAGTGAAGAAAAGGCAAAAGCTTACAGCACCTGGTATTCCCAGGCGGTCTCCCATCCAAGTACTAAGCAGGCCCGACGCTGCTTAGCTTCCGAGATCAGACGAGATCGGGCGCTCTTTTTTTTTTTTTTTTTTTATTATTATTATACAAGTTTAAAATTCATTACATGAATGAAATAAAAATGACAATTAAATTACATTTGAGCATATACAATTCATCATCCACAAAATACATCAAAATCAAAACATCAATTTTCTGGCATTTCAATCCCATTTCCTTTTAACACTTCCTCCACTTGTTTTGAAAATATTTTGTAAAACAGCATCTCTTTTTTTTCCATTTTAAAATAATTCCACAGTGTTAAAATGTACTCCTCAACCTTACATTTAAATAATCTCCACAGATCTAATACACACCCTTTACTCTTTCCTAAATTCCTCCTTTTCCATATAGCACTTTTCGCCAAAACCAATAACAACTCTATCACTTTTTTATTCTTGCATTTTTCCTTCACTCCCAAAATTAAAGTTTGATTCCAGTCACTCTCTTCTTTCCCATCCCTTAAACTCTTAATCATTTTCTTTAACATTTGAAAAAATGTTTCCAATTTTTCACAAAATAAAAACAAATGTAGAATACCTTCATCCTGTTTTTTACATATTTTACAAATGGCATCACTTTCCTTCCCCATTATACAAAGCCTCATTTCCGAAAAAATCACATTATGTCTGATAAAATAGTCTAGACACTCCAAATCTGTACTTCCAATCCCACTTCTTATATTCTTCCAAATATCATTCTCTTCAATTCCATTAAAATGTCTCAACCACATTTGATTTGCATTAGGTTTCTTAAAAATATATTTTTTAAGACATTGATAAAACATCCTTACATTACACGATCTCAAATCCACCATTTTGTCTTCCATTTTCATATACACATCAACTTTGCTTTCTGTTTCTTCTCTTTTTTTAATTTCTTCCAACCACTCTTTTGGTACTGCACTTTTAACTTCATCATATTGTTTTTCCAGACTAGCCACACTATATTCTTCTTTTTCTTCTTCCATAGCATCTATGATCACTTGTAACGGCAAAAATCCATCTTTAAATTCATACAACACATCTTTGACTTGCCTTATCCCTACTTCCCACCATTTCTTAAAAAATAAAACTTGTCCATTAAAAACAATATTACTGTTCAAGAAAATAGGTTGATTGAGGACCGTTTTTCTCCCAAATGGCTTAAAATCAATCTCCTTGAGAAAAAACCCCCAAGCAACTAAAACCTCTTTATAAAAATTTGGTATCCCCTCCATCATCCAATTTTTGAGTTTCATCCATAAAATGTTATCATTTAAAAATACATTCCCACATTTTGCTAAAAAATGTTTCATTGTAATTTTCCAATCTCCCTTTTTATCCATGTCCAAATATTTTTTAACCACCTTCACTCTCATACTTTTCTTTTTTAATTCTATATCAACAAGTCCCAACCCTCCCTCTTCTGGCCTTCCAATGAGTGTGTGGTATGCTATTCTTGGGGGTTTTTTCTCCCATATAAAATCCATAATATATTCTTTTACTCTTTTTTCCACCCATTTTGGCATTGAAACCACTGATAAAATGTACCACATTTTGGTTAACATTAAAACGTTCGCTATTAAAACCTTCCCTTTCAAATTCAAAATTCTTTTTTGCCAAAAATTCAATCTGTTTTTCATTGCACCTATAACCTCTTCCCACATTCTGTCTGTTGCACTCTTCTCATCTTTACCTAGCGTTACTCCTAAAATCTTCATTTCTTGTACTTCTTTAAAACCCAGAACCTCTTTTAAATCAGACACTTCTCCAAATCTCATATAAACAGTTTTTTCCGCATTTACTTTTGCTCCTGTACCTTTACAAAACCTTGTCACCCTTTCCATTACATTTTCAACACTTTTATAATCTTCCACAATTAGTGTAGTGTCATCTGCATATTGAAATACTTTTGTTTCTTCTAGTCCCTCCTCAATTTTTATCCCTTTTATTTCTTTATCTTTTTGAATTAAAATCCCTAGTGGTTCTGCTATCAGCGTATATAGCTGTGCTGATAATGGACATCCTTGTCTAATGGATCTTGTGACATTAAAAGGATTGGTTAAAAAGCCGTTACATTTTACTCTTGTCATTATATTTCTATATAAAATCCTTAACCACTCTTTAAAATTCTCCCCAAAACCAAAATGATCTAAAATCGAAAATAAAAACTCATGCTCCACTCTATCGAAAGCCTTCTCGAAGTCTAGGCTAATTATATATCCTTTCCTATTATTTTCCTTTAAAATACTCATTATGTCTCGTATACCACTTGTTGTATCCGCTATATCCCTCCCTGTCACCCCGTAGGCCTGGTTTGTCTCAATTATTTTTGGTAAGACATTCTTCAATCTACTTGATAAAATTTTAGCTAAAATCTTCAAATCTGCATTCAACATTGTAATCGGCCTATAATTCTTCAAACTCTTATTATCACCTTTTCTTTTATAAATCAACTTCATTAGTCCCATACTCATTCTTTGATCCAGCTCTTTTTTCTTAAATATTTCATCATACACTTCTTTTAAGATCTTACTTATTTCCTTCTTAAAAATCTTATAAAATTCATTCACTATTCCATCTATTCCCGGACTTTTGTTACTTTTTAGACTTTCTATCGCTTGTATTATCTCTTCTTCCTTTATTTCCTCGTCACAGTCTTTTTTGTCTTCTTCTTCTACTCTCGCTTTGATATGTTGCAGTAAGTAATTTTTGTTTTCCTCTTCTATACCTTCCTCTCTAAACAAGTCTTCATAAAAAATCCTTACTTCATTTAAGAGTAACTCTGTTCCTATTATGGACTCTTCATCTTTGTTTTTTAGTTCTTTTATTGTATCTGCCCTTCCCCTTCTTCTTTCTAGGTCAAAAAAAAATTTAGTACATTTTTCCCCTTCTATTGTGTATCTAGCTTTGCTCCTTAGTCTTGCCCCTTGACATTTTTCCTCTTCCATTTTCTTAAGCTTCTCTTCTAACTCTACTATTTTTTGAATATCCATTACCTTTTCCTTTGTTTCTTTTCTTAAACTTTCTCTAATTCCCTGTTCTTTAGCATTTTTGGCTTTTCTCATACCTTTACTAAATTCAATTGAATACTTCTTTATTTCATATTTTACATTTTCCCACCATATTCGTTTGTCTTCCCCATACATGCCATCCTTCTTTTCCTGTTCCATTAAATCATATATTCCCAATTTGTAATTCTCATCTTTTAAAATTCCAGAATTTAAAATCCACACCCCTGGTCCTTTATCCTCCTTGTTAAAATCTATTTTCCACCTTATCATCTTGTGATCACTAAAACTAGTGTCACTATAAACAATATCATCAATAAAATAATCTATATCCCTTGTACTTAAAATAAAATCAATTCTCGTTTGATTCAAAAAGTTACCAACCAAGCTCCTTCTAGTAAATTCTTTTTTGTTTTCATGTCTCTCCCTCCACACATCAGTCATGTTTCTTTCTTCCATTAAAGATACCAGCTCTTTTCTTCCCATGTCTGTTCTAAAAACCATTCCCTCCGCTATATCTCTTTTACTAAACACAGTGTTAAAATCTCCTACAATTATTACTGACTTCCATTTATCTATTATTCCTCTAATGTTTTCAAAAAACTCCCTTTTTTCTTTCTCTTCTGTTGGCGCATGAACATTCATTAAAATAAACTCTTTTTCCCCGTGACTTATTTCAACAGCATTACATTTTCCTTTTCCATCATTATATATTTCTTTCACTTTGCAGTCAATATCATTTCTTATTAAAATCGCCACTCCACTTCCTAACTTTACATCTCCATTACTATAAAACATTTCACCATTCCACATCTTTTTGACATTGTCAATTACCTCCTTTTTCCAGTTCGTTTCCTGAAATACAATAATGTCTTCTTTCTTGCATAGTTCTAGAGTATTTTTCAGTTTGTTCATATTCATTAATCCTCTTGCATTCCAGCATACAAAATTTAAAACCATACTGTACAAAAATAAATAATTAAAAACAGTCATTCTTGATTATCTTCTCCATCTTCCCCACTCAACACCTCAATTTTATTCTCTGAATACTTAAGTCTTTTCCTTTTTGCCATTTCCAAATTAGGTATTACCTTCAGTTGTTTTCTCCGTGGCATTATTCCCAGTCCTCTGTCCTTTTGGTTCTTTATTCCTTCCTCTCCTGTCAGTTCTACTACAATCAGTTCTCCTCCCCTTGATAGTGTTTCTTCCGCTGATTTCTCTTCCTCCATTCTTTCCTCCTGATCTTCTACTTCCTGTTGCTCTTCTTTTTCTTGTTCTTTACTAGTCCCATGTCCCTCTCTTCCAGTTATCTCGTACTGCTCTTCCTCTTCGTTTGTTTCTTGGGTTTCTGTAGTGTTGTTATGCATCTGCCCGTTCATTTGTTGCTCCTCCTCTTCCTCGTTGTTCTGCATCCAGCATTCACATTTGTTTAGCGTTTTAAAACAGTCTGGACACTTCACTGCATTGCATTCCCGTGCAAAATGACCATGCTCCTCACATTTGCGACACTTAAAGTCTGGACAATCCTTCAGGAAATGCTCCGGGCTCATACACAACCGGCAGGTTTTAACCTGCTTATTGTGTATCACCCGAAAATGCTGAGTTCCTTCTGCTGTCTCAAACCGCGTACTGTATGGGAGCGATGCCACCTCTCTTGGGAATTTAGCTTTGATGAACCTTGTTCCATCTTCAATATCCGTACCTGGATAACATCTCCTCTTCATACTTGAGACAGGGATAACTCCCCACCCCTCCAGTTTCGTTATGATGTCGTCGTCACTCAGATAGACGGGTATATGCATAAATGACACCACATACTCCCTGTCTTCCAACTTCCTCACTTCACAAATGTGTCCATTGATATCCAGTCCATTTAACAGTTCATCACAACATTCCTCAGATTCCATTGTTACCTCATATTGTTTCTGTTGTTTCGGGCGCACCGCCAAAATTCCCTTCACACCGATTTTCTTCGTTATTGCTTTAATGATACTCTCTGCATTGCCATCTCTTGTTTCACTCACATCAATAGTTATTGTTGCCTCTTTCCTGTATAGCCTCTTTGTGCTGCTTATGATCCTTTCTCGTTGTCCTAATTCAGTCCTTTGTTCTTTTGCCATCTCTATCTCTGCCGCCATTTCCTTGTTGCTGCCGTGTAGTCCGTCCGAATCACTCATACTTGCGAAAAAACAACAAACACAAACCACTTCCCAGACAGCACACGGCTGCTGGTTAGTGGTTTAAAACAAAAAAACTTACTAACACAAACCAAAACTTATTTTCACTCACACTAACCAAATAAATCGAGAAGGTAAGAGTATCTCTCTTTCCAAACTGCAGTCACACACTTCCTGGTTTGCTCTAGGGCGCTCTCAGGGTGGTGTGGCCGTAAGCGAGGGCTGCTCCAAAAAGTGGGCTATTTAAAGATCAGCCTCCGTAAAAGCCAGCATATTATATAAATAGTGAAGAAAAGGCAAAAGCTTACAGCACCTGGTAATCCCAGGCGGTCTCCCATCCAAGTGTAACAATCGGCCTTATCAGCCGAGTTACAAGACTAAAATGGGGTCAGATTTAACTGTGAGAGATGACTAGTGGTTAAAAGAATGAGACATAAAAGAAGATTGGTTTAAATAGATTTGGTTTATTTACAAGGTTCACATAAAAGACTTTAAAACAACACGATAAAACGAGGTAAACGCTGTTAAAAGAATACAGTTCATTTGTCCATACCCTAAAAACAGTCCAAGAATCCCAGTGTGTTGATAAGTCCAATGTGAGTGTCCACCGGTGTATATACAATCCACAGAAAGTGTAATCCAAAGTTTGCAGGTGGTGAATGGAAAGGTGAGCTCTAAAATTAGCAACTCCTCAATCCAACAGTTTGGTGACTGTCCTTTGTTTGTCATGCTGCTCTCTTATACAGTTGTACTTCCTGCTTCCTGTCATGTGTCTAGTCACATGGCAGGCCAACCATCCATTTTTTAAAGACACACACTCACTTAAAATGTTAAGAGTAATAAAATGGCCTAAAAAACATGTAAAACACTTAAAACTCTATAATACATTTAAATGATTGTAATAAATAGAGCGGTAAAACACGTCTTTCTAAAAGCCAGCATATTATATAAATAGTGAAGAAAAGGCAAAAGCTTACAGCACCTGGTATTCCCAGGCGGTCTCCCATCCAAGTACTAAGCAGGCCCGACGCTGCTTAGCTTCCGAGATCAGACGAGATCGGGCGCTCTCAGCGCGGTATGGCCGTAAGCGAGGGCTGCTCCAAAAAGTGGGCTATTTAAAGATCAGCCTCCGTAAAAGCCAGCATATTATATAAATAGTGAAGAAAAGGCAAAAGCTTACAGCACCTGGTATTCCCAGGCGGTCTCCCATCCAAGTACTAAGCAGGCCCGACGCTGCTTAGCTTCCGAGATCAGACGAGATCGGGCGCTCTCAGCGCGGTATGGCCGTAAGCGAGGGCTGCTCCAAAAAGTGGGCTATTTAAAGATCAGCCTCCGTAAAAGCCAGCATATTATATAAATAGTGAAGAAAAGGCAAAAGCTTACAGCACCTGGTATTCCCAGGCGGTCTCCCATCCAAGTGTAACAATCGGCCTTATCAGCCGAGTTACAAGACTAAAATGGGATCAGATTTAACTGTGAGAGATGACTAGTGGTTAAAAGAATGAGACATAAAAGAAGATTGGTTTAAATAGATTTGGTTTATTTACAAGGTTCACATAAAAGACTTTAAAACAACACGATAAAACGAGGTAAACGCTGTTAAAAGAATACAGTTCATTTGTCCATACCCTAAAAACAGTCCAAGAATCCCAGTGTGTTGATAAGTCCAATGTGAGTGTCCACCGGTGTATATACAATCCACAGAAAGTGTAATCCAAAGTTTGCAGGTGGTGAATGGAAAGGTGAGCTCTAAAATTAGCAACTCCTCAATCCAACAGTTTGGTGACTGTCCTTTGTTTGTCATGCTGCTCTCTTATACAGTTGTACTTCCTGCTTCCTGTCATGTGTCTAGTCACATGGCAGGCCAACCATCCATTTTTTAAAGACACACACTCACTTAAAATGTTAAGAGTAATAAAATGGCCTAAAAAACATGTAAAACACTTAAAACTCTATAATACATTTAAATGATTGTAATAAATAGAGCGGTAAAACACGTCTTTCTAAAAGCCAGCATATTATATAAATAGTGAAGAAAAGGCAAAAGCTTACAGCACCTGGTATTCCCAGGCGGTCTCCCATCCAAGTACTAAGCAGGCCCGACGCTGCTTAGCTTCCGAGATCAGACGAGATCGGGCGCTCTCAGCGCGGTATGGCCGTAAGCGAGGGCTGCTCCAAAAAGTGGGCTATTTAAAGATCAGCCTCCGTAAAAGCCAGCATATTATATAAATAGTGAAGAAAAGGCAAAAGCTTACAGCACCTGGTATTCCCAGGCGGTCTCCCATCCAAGTACTAAGCAGGCCCGACGCTGCTTAGCTTCCGAGATCAGACGAGATCGGGCGCTCTCAGCGCGGTATGGCCGTAAGCGAGGGCTGCTCCAAAAAGTGGGCTATTTAAAGATCAGCCTCCGTAAAAGCCAGCATATTATATAAATAGTGAAGAAAAGGCAAAAGCTTACAGCACCTGGTATTCCCAGGCGGTCTCCCATCCAAGTGTAACAATCGGCCTTATCAGCCGAGTTACAAGACTAAAATGGGATCAGATTTAACTGTGAGAGATGACTAGTGGTTAAAAGAATGAGACATAAAAGAAGATTGGTTTAAATAGATTTGGTTTATTTACAAGGTTCACATAAAAGACTTTAAAACAACACGATAAAACGAGGTAAACGCTGTTAAAAGAATACAGTTCATTTGTCCATACCCTAAAAACAGTCCAAGAATCCCAGTGTGTTGATAAGTCCAATGTGAGTGTCCACCGGTGTATATACAATCCACAGAAAGTGTAATCCAAAGTTTGCAGGTGGTGAATGGAAAGGTGAGCTCTAAAATTAGCAACTCCTCAATCCAACAGTTTGGTGACTGTCCTTTGTTTGTCATGCTGCTCTCTTATACAGTTGTACTTCCTGCTTCCTGTCATGTGTCTAGTCACATGGCAGGCCAACCATCCATTTTTTAAAGACACACACTCACTTAAAATGTTAAGAGTAATAAAATGGCCTAAAAAACATGTAAAACACTTAAAACTCTATAATACATTTAAATGATTGTAATAAATAGAGCGGTAAAACACGTCTTTCTAAAAGCCAGCATATTATATAAATAGTGAAGAAAAGGCAAAAGCTTACAGCACCTGGTATTCCCAGGCGGTCTCCCATCCAAGTACTAAGCAGGCCCGACGCTGCTTAGCTTCCGAGATCAGACGAGATCGGGCGCTCTCAGCGCGGTATGGCCGTAAGCGAGGGCTGCTCCAAAAAGTGGGCTATTTAAAGATCAGCCTCCGTAAAAGCCAGCATATTATATAAATAGTGAAGAAAAGGCAAAAGCTTACAGCACCTGGTAATCCCAGGCGGTCTCCCATCCAAGTGTAACAATCGGCCTTATCAGCCGAGTTACAAGACTAAAATGGGGTCAGATTTAACTGTGAGAGATGACTAGTGGTTAAAAGAATGAGACATAAAAGAAGATTGGTTTAAATAGATTTGGTTTATTTACAAGGTTCACATAAAAGACTTTAAAACAACACGATAAAACGAGGTAAACGCTGTTAAAAGAATACAGTTCATTTGTCCATACCCTAAAAACAGTCCAAGAATCCCAGTGTGTTGATAAGTCCAATGTGAGTGTCCACCGGTGTATATACAATCCACAGAAAGTGTAATCCAAAGTTTGCAGGTGGTGAATGGAAAGGTGAGCTCTAAAATTAGCAACTCCTCAATCCAACAGTTTGGTGACTGTCCTTTGTTTGTCATGCTGCTCTCTTATACAGTTGTACTTCCTGCTTCCTGTCATGTGTCTAGTCACATGGCAGGCCAACCATCCATTTTTTAAAGACACACACTCACTTAAAATGTTAAGAGTAATAAAATGGCCTAAAAAACATGTAAAACACTTAAAACTCTATAATACATTTAAATGATTGTAATAAATAGAGCGGTAAAACACGTCTTTCTAAAAGCCAGCATATTATATAAATAGTGAAGAAAAGGCAAAAGCTTACAGCACCTGGTATTCCCAGGCGGTCTCCCATCCAAGTACTAAGCAGGCCCGACCCTGCTTAGCTTCCGAGATCAGACGAGATCGGGCGCTCTCAGCGCGGTATGGCCGTAAGCGAGGGCTGCTCCAAAAAGTGGGCTATTTAAAGATCAGCCTCCGTAAAAGCCAGCATATTATATAAATAGTGAAGAAAAGGCAAAAGCTTACAGCACCTGGTATTCCCAGGCGGTCTCCCATCCAAGTACTAAGCAGGCCCGACGCTGCTTAGCTTCCGAGATCAGACGAGATCGGGCGCTCTCAGCGCGGTATGGCCGTAAGCGAGGGCTGCTCCAAAAAGTGGGCTATTTAAAGATCAGCCTCCGTAAAAGCCAGCATATTATATAAATAGTGAAGAAAAGGCAAAAGCTTACAGCACCTGGTATTCCCAGGCGGTCTCCCATCCAAGTGTAACAATCGGCCTTATCAGCCGAGTTACAAGACTAAAATGGGATCAGATTTAACTGTGAGAGATGACTAGTGGTTAAAAGAATGAGACATAAAAGAAGATTGGTTTAAATAGATTTGGTTTATTTACAAGGTTCACATAAAAGACTTTAAAACAACACGATAAAACGAGGTAAACGCTGTTAAAAGAATACAGTTCATTTGTCCATACCCTAAAAACAGTCCAAGAATCCCAGTGTGTTGATAAGTCCAATGTGAGTGTCCACCGGTGTATATACAATCCACAGAAAGTGTAATCCAAAGTTTGCAGGTGGTGAATGGAAAGGTGAGCTCTAAAATTAGCAACTCCTCAATCCAACAGTTTGGTGACTGTCCTTTGTTTGTCATGCTGCTCTCTTATACAGTTGTACTTCCTGCTTCCTGTCATGTGTCTAGTCACATGGCAGGCCAACCATCCATTTTTTAAAGACACACACTCACTTAAAATGTTAAGAGTAATAAAATGGCCTAAAAAACATGTAAAACACTTAAAACTCTATAATACATTTAAATGATTGTAATAAATAGAGCGGTAAAACACGTCTTTCTAAAAGCCAGCATATTATATAAATAGTGAAGAAAAGGCAAAAGCTTACAGCACCTGGTATTCCCAGGCGGTCTCCCATCCAAGTACTAAGCAGGCCCGACGCTGCTTAGCTTCCGAGATCAGACGAGATCGGGCGCTCTCAGCGCGGTATGGCCGTAAGCGAGGGCTGCTCCAAAAAGTGGGCTATTTAAAGATCAGCCTCCGTAAAAGCCAGCATATTATATAAATAGTGAAGAAAAGGCAAAAGCTTACAGCACCTGGTAATCCCAGGCGGTCTCCCATCCAAGTGTAACAATCGGCCTTATCAGCCGAGTTACAAGACTAAAATGGGGTCAGATTTAACTGTGAGAGATGACTAGTGGTTAAAAGAATGAGACATAAAAGAAGATTGGTTTAAATAGATTTGGTTTATTTACAAGGTTCACATAAAAGACTTTAAAACAACACGATAAAACGAGGTAAACGCTGTTAAAAGAATACAGTTCATTTGTCCATACCCTAAAAACAGTCCAAGAATCCCAGTGTGTTGATAAGTCCAATGTGAGTGTCCACCGGTGTATATACAATCCACAGAAAGTGTAATCCAAAGTTTGCAGGTGGTGAATGGAAAGGTGAGCTCTAAAATTAGCAACTCCTCAATCCAACAGTTTGGTGACTGTCCTTTGTTTGTCATGCTGCTCTCTTATACAGTTGTACTTCCTGCTTCCTGTCATGTGTCTAGTCACATGGCAGGCCAACCATCCATTTTTTAAAGACACACACTCACTTAAAATGTTAAGAGTAATAAAATGGCCTAAAAAACATGTAAAACACTTAAAACTCTATAATACATTTAAATGATTGTAATAAATAGAGCGGTAAAACACGTCTTTCTAAAAGCCAGCATATTATATAAATAGTGAAGAAAAGGCAAAAGCTTACAGCACCTGGTATTCCCAGGCGGTCTCCCATCCAAGTACTAAGCAGGCCCGACGCTGCTTAGCTTCCGAGATCAGACGAGATCGGGCGCTCTCAGCGCGGTATGGCCGTAAGCGAGGGCTGCTCCAAAAAGTGGGCTATTTAAAGATCAGCCTCCGTAAAAGCCAGCATATTATATAAATAGTGAAGAAAAGGCAAAAGCTTACAGCACCTGGTATTCCCAGGCGGTCTCCCATCCAAGAACTAAGCAGGCCCGACGCTGCTTAGCTTCCGAGATCAGACGAGATCGGGCGCTCTCAGCGCGGTATGGCCGTAAGCGAGGGCTGCTCCAAAAAGTGGGCTATTTAAAGATCAGCCTCCGTAAAAGCCAGCATATTATATAAATAGTGAAGAAAAGGCAAAAGCTTACAGCACCTGGTATTCCCAGGCGGTCTCCCATCCAAGTGTAACAATCGGCCTTATCAGCCGAGTTACAAGACTAAAATGGGATCAGATTTAACTGTGAGAGATGACTAGTGGTTAAAAGAATGAGACATAAAAGAAGATTGGTTTAAATAGATTTGGTTTATTTACAAGGTTCACATAAAAGACTTTAAAACAACACGATAAAACGAGGTAAACGCTGTTAAAAGAATACAGTTCATTTGTCCATACCCTAAAAACAGTCCAAGAATCCCAGTGTGTTGATAAGTCCAATGTGAGTGTCCACCGGTGTATATACAATCCACAGAAAGTGTAATCCAAAATTTGCAGGTGGTGAATGGAAAGGTGAGCTCTAAAATTAGCAACTCCTCAATCCAACAGTTTGGTGACTGTCCTTTGTTTGTCATGCTGCTCTCTTATACAGTTGTACTTCCTGCTTCCTGTCATGTGTCTAGTCACATGGCAGGCCAACCATCCATTTTTTAAAGACACACACTCACTTAAAATGTTAAGAGTAATAAAATGGCCTAAAAAACATGTAAAACACTTAAAACTCTATAATACATTTAAATGATTGTAATAAATAGAGCGGTAAAACACGTCTTTCTAAAAGCCAGCATATTATATAAATAGTGAAGAAAAGGCAAAAGCTTACAGCACCTGGTATTCCCAGGCGGTCTCCCATCCAAGTACTAAGCAGGCCCGACGCTGCTTAGCTTCCGAGATCAGACGAGATCGGGCGCTCTCAGCGCGGTATGGCCGTAAGCGAGGGCTGCTCCAAAAAGTGGGCTATTTAAAGATCAGCCTCCGTAAAAGCCAGCATATTATATAAATAGTGAAGAAAAGGCAAAAGCTTACAGCACCTGGTATTCCCAGGCGGTCTCCCATCCAAGTACTAAGCAGGCCCGACGCTGCTTAGCTTCCGAGATCAGACGAGATCGGGCGCTCTCAGCGCGGTATGGCCGTAAGCGAGGGCTGCTCCAAAAAGTGGGCTATTTAAAGATCAGCCTCCGTAAAAGCCAGCATATTATATAAATAGTGAAGAAAAGGCAAAAGCTTACAGCACCTGGTATTCCCAGGCGGTCTCCCATCCAAGTGTAACAATCGGCCTTATCAGCCGAGTTACAAGACTAAAATGGGGTCAGATTTAACTGTGAGAGATGACTAGTGGTTAAAAGAATGAGACATAAAAGAAGATTGGTTTAAATAGATTTGGTTTATTTACAAGGTTAACATAAAAGACTTTAAAACAACACGATAAAACGAGGTAAACGCTGTTAAAAGAATACAGTTCATTTGTCCATACCCTAAAAACAGTCCAAGAATCCCAGTGTGTTGATAAGTCCAATGTGAGTGTCCACCGGTGTATATACAATCCACAGAAAGTGTAATCCAAAGTTTGCAGGTGGTGAATGGAAAGGTGAGCTCTAAAATTAGCAACTCCTCAATCCAACAGTTTGGTGACTGTCCTTTGTTTGTCATGCTGCTCTCTTATACAGTTGTACTTCCTGCTTCCTGTCATGTGTCTAGTCACATGGCAGGCCAACCATCCATTTTTTAAAGACACACACTCACTTAAAATGTTAAGAGTAATAAAATGGCCTAAAAAAACATGTAAAACACTTAAAACTCTATAATACATTTAAATGATTGTAATAAATAGAGCGGTAAAACACGTCTTTCTAAAAGCCAGCATATTATATAAATAGTGAAGAAAAGGCAAAAGCTTACAGCACCTGGTATTCCCAGGCGGTCTCCCATCCAAGTACTAAGCAGGCCCGACGCTGCTTAGCTTCCGAGATCAGACGAGATCGGGCGCTCTCAGCGCGGTATGGCCGTAAGCGAGGGCTGCTCCAAAAAGTGGGCTATTTAAAGATCAGCCTCCGTAAAAGCCAGCATATTATATAAATAGTGAAGAAAAGGCAAAAGCTTACAGCACCTGGTAATCCCAGGCGGTCTCCCATCCAAGTGTAACAATCGGCCTTATCAGCCGAGTTACAAGACTAAAATGGGGTCAGATTTAACTGTGAGAGATGACTAGTGGTTAAAAGAATGAGACATAAAAGAAGATTGGTTTAAATAGATTTGGTTTATTTACAAGGTTCACATAAAAGACTTTAAAACAACACGATAAAACGAGGTAAACGCTGTTAAAAGAATACAGTTCATTTGTCCATACCCTAAAAACAGTCCAAGAATCCCAGTGTGTTGATAAGTCCAATGTGAGTGTCCACCGGTGTATATACAATCCACAGAAAGTGTAATCCAAAGTTTGCAGGTGGTGAATGGAAAGGTGAGCTCTAAAATTAGCAACTCCTCAATCCAACAGTTTGGTGACTGTCCTTTGTTTGTCATGCTGCTCTCTTATACAGTTGTACTTCCTGCTTCCTGTCATGTGTCTAGTCACATGGCAGGCCAACCATCCATTTTTTAAAGACACACACTCACTTAAAATGTTAAGAGTAATAAAATGGCCTAAAAAACATGTAAAACACTTAAAACTCTATAATACATTTAAATGATTGTAATAAATAGAGCGGTAAAACACGTCTTTCTAAAAGCCAGCATATTATATAAATAGTGAAGAAAAGGCAAAAGCTTACAGCACCTGGTATTCCCAGGCGGTCTCCCATCCAAGTACTAAGCAGGCCCGACGCTGCTTAGCTTCCGAGATCAGACGAGATCGGGCGCTCTCAGCGCGGTATGGCCGTAAGCGAGGGCTGCTCCAAAAAGTGGGCTATTTAAAGATCAGCCTCCGTAAAAGCCAGCATATTATATAAATAGTGAAGAAAAGGCAAAAGCTTACAGCACCTGGTATTCCCAGGCGGTCTCCCATCCAAGTACTAAGCAGGCCCGACGCTGCTTAGCTTCCGAGATCAGACGAGATCGGGCGCTCTCAGCGCGGTATGGCCGTAAGCGAGGGCTGCTCCAAAAAGTGGGCTATTTAAAGATCAGCCTCCGTAAAAGCCAGCATATTATATAAATAGTGAAGAAAAGGCAAAAGCTTACAGCACCTGGTATTCCCAGGCGGTCTCCCATCCAAGTGTAACAATCGGCCTTATCAGCCGAGTTACAAGACTAAAATGGGATCAGATTTAACTGTGAGAGATGACTAGTGGTTAAAAGAATGAGACATAAAAGAAGATTGGTTTAAATAGATTTGGTTTATTTACAAGGTTCACATAAAAGACTTTAAAACAACACGATAAAACGAGGTAAACGCTGTTAAAAGAATACAGTTCATTTGTCCATACCCTAAAAACAGTCCAAGAATCCCAGTGTGTTGATAAGTCCAATGTGAGTGTCCACCGGTGTATATACAATCCACAGAAAGTGTAATCCAAAGTTTGCAGGTGGTGAATGGAAAGGTGAGCTCTAAAATTAGCAACTCCTCAATCCAACAGTTTGGTGACTGTCCTTTGTTTGTCATGCTGCTCTCTTATACAGTTGTACTTCCTGCTTCCTGTCATGTGTCTAGTCACATGGCAGGCCAACCATCCATTTTTTAAAGACACACACTCACTTAAAATGTTAAGAGTAATAAAATGGCCTAAAAAACATGTAAAACACTTAAAACTCTATAATACATTTAAATGATTGTAATAAATAGAGCGGTAAAACACGTCTTTCTAAAAGCCAGCATATTATATAAATAGTGAAGAAAAGGCAAAAGCTTACAGCACCTGGTATTCCCAGGCGGTCTCCCATCCAAGTACTAAGCAGGCCCGACGCTGCTTAGCTTCCGAGATCAGACGAGATCGGGCGCTCTCAGCGCGGTATGGCCGTAAGCGAGGGCTGCTCCAAAAAGTGGGCTATTTAAAGATCAGCCTCCGTAAAAGCCAGCATATTATATAAATAGTGAAGAAAAGGCAAAAGCTTACAGCACCTGGTAATCCCAGGCGGTCTCCCATCCAAGTGTAACAATCGGCCTTATCAGCCGAGTTACAAGACTAAAATGGGGTCAGATTTAACTGTGAGAGATGACTAGTGGTTAAAAGAATGAGACATAAAAGAAGATTGGTTTAAATAGATTTGGTTTATTTACAAGGTTCACATAAAAGACTTTAAAACAACACGATAAAACGAGGTAAACGCTGTTAAAAGAATACAGTTCATTTGTCCATACCCTAAAAACAGTCCAAGAATCCCAGTGTGTTGATAAGTCCAATGTGAGTGTCCACCGGTGTATATACAATCCACAGAAAGTGTAATCCAAAGTTTGCAGGTGGTGAATGGAAAGGTGAGCTCTAAAATTAGCAACTCCTCAATCCAACAGTTTGGTGACTGTCCTTTGTTTGTCATGCTGCTCTCTTATACAGTTGTACTTCCTGCTTCCTGTCATGTGTCTAGTCACATGGCAGGCCAACCATCCATTTTTTAAAGACACACACTCACTTAAAATGTTAAGAGTAATAAAATGGCCTAAAAAACATGTAAAACACTTAAAACTCTATAATACATTTAAATGATTGTAATAAATAGAGCGGTAAAACACGTCTTTCTAAAAGCCAGCATATTATATAAATAGTGAAGAAAAGGCAAAAGCTTACAGCACCTGGTATTCCCAGGCGGTCTCCCATCCAAGTACTAAGCAGGCCCGACCCTGCTTAGCTTCCGAGATCAGACGAGATCGGGCGCTCTCAGCGCGGTATGGCCGTAAGCGAGGGCTGCTCCAAAAAGTGGGCTATTTAAAGATCAGCCTCCGTAAAAGCCAGCATATTATATAAATAGTGAAGAAAAGGCAAAAGCTTACAGCACCTGGTATTCCCAGGCGGTCTCCCATCCAAGTACTAAGCAGGCCCGACGCTGCTTAGCTTCCGAGATCAGACGAGATCGGGCGCTCTCAGCGCGGTATGGCCGTAAGCGAGGGCTGCTCCAAAAAGTGGGCTATTTAAAGATCAGCCTCCGTAAAAGCCAGCATATTATATAAATAGTGAAGAAAAGGCAAAAGCTTACAGCACCTGGTATTCCCAGGCGGTCTCCCATCCAAGTACTAAGCAGGCCCGACGCTGCTTAGCTTCCGAGATCAGACGAGATCGGGCGCTCTCAGCGCGGTATGGCCGTAAGCGAGGGCTGCTCCAAAAAGTGGGCTATTTAAAGATCAGCCTCCGTAAAAGCCAGCATATTATATAAATAGTGAAGAAAAGGCAAAAGCTTACAGCACCTGGTATTCCCAGGCGGTCTCCCATCCAAGTGTAACAATCGGCCTTATCAGCCGAGTTACAAGACTAAAATGGGATCAGATTTAACTGTGAGAGATGACTAGTGGTTAAAAGAATGAGACATAAAAGAAGATTGGTTTAAATAGATTTGGTTTATTTACAAGGTTCACATAAAAGACTTTAAAACAACACGATAAAACGAGGTAAACGCTGTTAAAAGAATACAGTTCATTTGTCCATACCCTAAAAACAGTCCAAGAATCCCAGTGTGTTGATAAGTCCAATGTGAGTGTCCACCGGTGTATATACAATCCACAGAAAGTGTAATCCAAAGTTTGCAGGTGGTGAATGGAAAGGTGAGCTCTAAAATTAGCAACTCCTCAATCCAACAGTTTGGTGACTGTCCTTTGTTTGTCATGCTGCTCTCTTATACAGTTGTACTTCCTGCTTCCTGTCATGTGTCTAGTCACATGGCAGGCCAACCATCCATTTTTTAAAGACACACACTCACTTAAAATGTTAAGAGTAATAAAATGGCCTAAAAAACATGTAAAACACTTAAAACTCTATAATACATTTAAATGATTGTAATAAATAGAGCGGTAAAACACGTCTTTCTAAAAGCCAGCATATTATATAAATAGTGAAGAAAAGGCAAAAGCTTACAGCACCTGGTATTCCCAGGCGGTCTCCCATCCAAGTACTAAGCAGGCCCGACGCTGCTTAGCTTCCGAGATCAGACGAGATCGGGCGCTCTCAGCGCGGTATGGCCGTAAGCGAGGGCTGCTCCAAAAAGTGGGCTATTTAAAGATCAGCCTCCGTAAAAGCCAGCATATTATATAAATAGTGAAGAAAAGGCAAAAGCTTACAGCACCTGGTATTCCCAGGCGGTCTCCCATCCAAGTACTAAGCAGGCCCGACGCTGCTTAGCTTCCGAGATCAGACGAGATCGGGCGCTCTCAGCGCGGTATGGCCGTAAGCGAGGGCTGCTCCAAAAAGTGGGCTATTTAAAGATCAGCCTCCGTAAAAGCCAGCATATTATATAAATAGTGAAGAAAAGGCAAAAGCTTACAGCACCTGGTATTCCCAGGCGGTCTCCCATCCAAGTGTAACAATCGGCCTTATCAGCCGAGTTACAAGACTAAAATGGGATCAGATTTAACTGTGAGAGATGACTAGTGGTTAAAAGAATGAGACATAAAAGAAGATTGGTTTAAATAGATTTGGTTTATTTACAAGGTTCACATAAAAGACTTTAAAACAACACGATAAAACGAGGTAAACGCTGTTAAAAGAATACAGTTCATTTGTCCATACCCTAAAAACAGTCCAAGAATCCCAGTGTGTTGATAAGTCCAATGTGAGTGTCCACCGGTGTATATACAATCCACAGAAAGTGTAATCCAAAGTTTGCAGGTGGTGAATGGAAAGGTGAGCTCTAAAATTAGCAACTCCTCAATCCAACAGTTTGGTGACTGTCCTTTGTTTGTCATGCTGCTCTCTTATACAGTTGTACTTCCTGCTTCCTGTCATGTGTCTAGTCACATGGCAGGCCAACCATCCATTTTTTAAAGACACACACTCACTTAAAATGTTAAGAGTAATAAAATGGCCTAAAAAACATGTAAAACACTTAAAACTCTATAATACATTTAAATGATTGTAATAAATAGAGCGGTAAAACACGTCTTTCTAAAAGCCAGCATATTATATAAATAGTGAAGAAAAGGCAAAAGCTTACAGCACCTGGTATTCCCAGGCGGTCTCCCATCCAAGTACTAAGCAGGCCCGACGCTGCTTAGCTTCCGAGATCAGACGAGATCGGGCGCTCTCAGCGCGGTATGGCCGTAAGCGAGGGCTGCTCCAAAAAGTGGGCTATTTAAAGATCAGCCTCCGTAAAAGCCAGCATATTATATAAATAGTGAAGAAAAGGCAAAAGCTTACAGCACCTGGTAATCCCAGGCGGTCTCCCATCCAAGTGTAACAATCGGCCTTATCAGCCGAGTTACAAGACTAAAATGGGGTCAGATTTAACTGTGAGAGATGACTAGTGGTTAAAAGAATGAGACATAAAAGAAGATTGGTTTAAATAGATTTGGTTTATTTACAAGGTTCACATAAAAGACTTTAAAACAACACGATAAAACGAGGTAAACGCTGTTAAAAGAATACAGTTCATTTGTCCATACCCTAAAAACAGTCCAAGAATCCCAGTGTGTTGATAAGTCCAATGTGAGTGTCCACCGGTGTATATACAATCCACAGAAAGTGTAATCCAAAGTTTGCAGGTGGTGAATGGAAAGGTGAGCTCTAAAATTAGCAACTCCTCAATCCAACAGTTTGGTGACTGTCCTTTGTTTGTCATGCTGCTCTCTTATACAGTTGTACTTCCTGCTTCCTGTCATGTGTCTAGTCACATGGCAGGCCAACCATCCATTTTTTAAAGACACACACTCACTTAAAATGTTAAGAGTAATAAAATGGCCTAAAAAACATGTAAAACACTTAAAACTCTATAATACATTTAAATGATTGTAATAAATAGAGCGGTAAAACACGTCTTTCTAAAAGCCAGCATATTATATAAATAGTGAAGAAAAGGCAAAAGCTTACAGCACCTGGTATTCCCAGGCGGTCTCCCATCCAAGTACTAAGCAGGCCCGACGCTGCTTAGCTTCCGAGATCAGACGAGATCGGGCGCTCTCAGCGCGGTATGGCCGTAAGCGAGGGCTGCTCCAAAAAGTGGGCTATTTAAAGATCAGCCTCCGTAAAAGCCAGCATATTATATAAATAGTGAAGAAAAGGCAAAAGCTTACAGCACCTGGTATTCCCAGGCGGTCTCCCATCCAAGAACTAAGCAGGCCCGACGCTGCTTAGCTTCCGAGATCAGACGAGATCGGGCGCTCTCAGCGCGGTATGGCCGTAAGCGAGGGCTGCTCCAAAAAGTGGGCTATTTAAAGATCAGCCTCCGTAAAAGCCAGCATATTATATAAATAGTGAAGAAAAGGCAAAAGCTTACAGCACCTGGTATTCCCAGGCGGTCTCCCATCCAAGTGTAACAATCGGCCTTATCAGCCGAGTTACAAGACTAAAATGGGATCAGATTTAACTGTGAGAGATGACTAGTGGTTAAAAGAATGAGACATAAAAGAAGATTGGTTTAAATAGATTTGGTTTATTTACAAGGTTCACATAAAAGACTTTAAAACAACACGATAAAACGAGGTAAACGCTGTTAAAAGAATACAGTTCATTTGTCCATACCCTAAAAACAGTCCAAGAATCCCAGTGTGTTGATAAGTCCAATGTGAGTGTCCACCGGTGTATATACAATCCACAGAAAGTGTAATCCAAAATTTGCAGGTGGTGAATGGAAAGGTGAGCTCTAAAATTAGCAACTCCTCAATCCAACAGTTTGGTGACTGTCCTTTGTTTGTCATGCTGCTCTCTTATACAGTTGTACTTCCTGCTTCCTGTCATGTGTCTAGTCACATGGCAGGCCAACCATCCATTTTTTAAAGACACACACTCACTTAAAATGTTAAGAGTAATAAAATGGCCTAAAAAACATGTAAAACACTTAAAACTCTATAATACATTTAAATGATTGTAATAAATAGAGCGGTAAAACACGTCTTTCTAAAAGCCAGCATATTATATAAATAGTGAAGAAAAGGCAAAAGCTTACAGCACCTGGTATTCCCAGGCGGTCTCCCATCCAAGTACTAAGCAGGCCCGACGCTGCTTAGCTTCCGAGATCAGACGAGATCGGGCGCTCTCAGCGCGGTATGGCCGTAAGCGAGGGCTGCTCCAAAAAGTGGGCTATTTAAAGATCAGCCTCCGTAAAAGCCAGCATATTATATAAATAGTGAAGAAAAGGCAAAAGCTTACAGCACCTGGTATTCCCAGGCGGTCTCCCATCCAAGTACTAAGCAGGCCCGACGCTGCTTAGCTTCCGAGATCAGACGAGATCGGGCGCTCTCAGCGCGGTATGGCCGTAAGCGAGGGCTGCTCCAAAAAGTGGGCTATTTAAAGATCAGCCTCCGTAAAAGCCAGCATATTATATAAATAGTGAAGAAAAGGCAAAAGCTTACAGCACCTGGTATTCCCAGGCGGTCTCCCATCCAAGTGTAACAATCGGCCTTATCAGCCGAGTTACAAGACTAAAATGGGGTCAGATTTAACTGTGAGAGATGACTAGTGGTTAAAAGAATGAGACATAAAAGAAGATTGGTTTAAATAGATTTGGTTTATTTACAAGGTTAACATAAAAGACTTTAAAACAACACGATAAAACGAGGTAAACGCTGTTAAAAGAATACAGTTCATTTGTCCATACCCTAAAAACAGTCCAAGAATCCCAGTGTGTTGATAAGTCCAATGTGAGTGTCCACCGGTGTATATACAATCCACAGAAAGTGTAATCCAAAGTTTGCAGGTGGTGAATGGAAAGGTGAGCTCTAAAATTAGCAACTCCTCAATCCAACAGTTTGGTGACTGTCCTTTGTTTGTCATGCTGCTCTCTTATACAGTTGTACTTCCTGCTTCCTGTCATGTGTCTAGTCACATGGCAGGCCAACCATCCATTTTTTAAAGACACACACTCACTTAAAATGTTAAGAGTAATAAAATGGCCTAAAAAAACATGTAAAACACTTAAAACTCTATAATACATTTAAATGATTGTAATAAATAGAGCGGTAAAACACGTCTTTCTAAAAGCCAGCATATTATATAAATAGTGAAGAAAAGGCAAAAGCTTACAGCACCTGGTATTCCCAGGCGGTCTCCCATCCAAGTACTAAGCAGGCCCGACGCTGCTTAGCTTCCGAGATCAGACGAGATCGGGCGCTCTCAGCGCGGTATGGCCGTAAGCGAGGGCTGCTCCAAAAAGTGGGCTATTTAAAGATCAGCCTCCGTAAAAGCCAGCATATTATATAAATAGTGAAGAAAAGGCAAAAGCTTACAGCACCTGGTAATCCCAGGCGGTCTCCCATCCAAGTGTAACAATCGGCCTTATCAGCCGAGTTACAAGACTAAAATGGGGTCAGATTTAACTGTGAGAGATGACTAGTGGTTAAAAGAATGAGACATAAAAGAAGATTGGTTTAAATAGATTTGGTTTATTTACAAGGTTCACATAAAAGACTTTAAAACAACACGATAAAACGAGGTAAACGCTGTTAAAAGAATACAGTTCATTTGTCCATACCCTAAAAACAGTCCAAGAATCCCAGTGTGTTGATAAGTCCAATGTGAGTGTCCACCGGTGTATATACAATCCACAGAAAGTGTAATCCAAAGTTTGCAGGTGGTGAATGGAAAGGTGAGCTCTAAAATTAGCAACTCCTCAATCCAACAGTTTGGTGACTGTCCTTTGTTTGTCATGCTGCTCTCTTATACAGTTGTACTTCCTGCTTCCTGTCATGTGTCTAGTCACATGGCAGGCCAACCATCCATTTTTTAAAGACACACACTCACTTAAAATGTTAAGAGTAATAAAATGGCCTAAAAAACATGTAAAACACTTAAAACTCTATAATACATTTAAATGATTGTAATAAATAGAGCGGTAAAACACGTCTTTCTAAAAGCCAGCATATTATATAAATAGTGAAGAAAAGGCAAAAGCTTACAGCACCTGGTATTCCCAGGCGGTCTCCCATCCAAGTACTAAGCAGGCCCGACGCTGCTTAGCTTCCGAGATCAGACGAGATCGGGCGCTCTCAGCGCGGTATGGCCGTAAGCGAGGGCTGCTCCAAAAAGTGGGCTATTTAAAGATCAGCCTCCGTAAAAGCCAGCATATTATATAAATAGTGAAGAAAAGGCAAAAGCTTACAGCACCTGGTATTCCCAGGCGGTCTCCCATCCAAGTACTAAGCAGGCCCGACGCTGCTTAGCTTCCGAGATCAGACGAGATCGGGCGCTCTCAGCGCGGTATGGCCGTAAGCGAGGGCTGCTCCAAAAAGTGGGCTATTTAAAGATCAGCCTCCGTAAAAGCCAGCATATTATATAAATAGTGAAGAAAAGGCAAAAGCTTACAGCACCTGGTATTCCCAGGCGGTCTCCCATCCAAGTGTAACAATCGGCCTTATCAGCCGAGTTACAAGACTAAAATGGGATCAGATTTAACTGTGAGAGATGACTAGTGGTTAAAAGAATGAGACATAAAAGAAGATTGGTTTAAATAGATTTGGTTTATTTACAAGGTTCACATAAAAGACTTTAAAACAACACGATAAAACGAGGTAAACGCTGTTAAAAGAATACAGTTCATTTGTCCATACCCTAAAAACAGTCCAAGAATCCCAGTGTGTTGATAAGTCCAATGTGAGTGTCCACCGGTGTATATACAATCCACAGAAAGTGTAATCCAAAGTTTGCAGGTGGTGAATGGAAAGGTGAGCTCTAAAATTAGCAACTCCTCAATCCAACAGTTTGGTGACTGTCCTTTGTTTGTCATGCTGCTCTCTTATACAGTTGTACTTCCTGCTTCCTGTCATGTGTCTAGTCACATGGCAGGCCAACCATCCATTTTTTAAAGACACACACTCACTTAAAATGTTAAGAGTAATAAAATGGCCTAAAAAACATGTAAAACACTTAAAACTCTATAATACATTTAAATGATTGTAATAAATAGAGCGGTAAAACACGTCTTTCTAAAAGCCAGCATATTATATAAATAGTGAAGAAAAGGCAAAAGCTTACAGCACCTGGTATTCCCAGGCGGTCTCCCATCCAAGTACTAAGCAGGCCCGACGCTGCTTAGCTTCCGAGATCAGACGAGATCGGGCGCTCTCAGCGCGGTATGGCCGTAAGCGAGGGCTGCTCCAAAAAGTGGGCTATTTAAAGATCAGCCTCCGTAAAAGCCAGCATATTATATAAATAGTGAAGAAAAGGCAAAAGCTTACAGCACCTGGTAATCCCAGGCGGTCTCCCATCCAAGTGTAACAATCGGCCTTATCAGCCGAGTTACAAGACTAAAATGGGGTCAGATTTAACTGTGAGAGATGACTAGTGGTTAAAAGAATGAGACATAAAAGAAGATTGGTTTAAATAGATTTGGTTTATTTACAAGGTTCACATAAAAGACTTTAAAACAACACGATAAAACGAGGTAAACGCTGTTAAAAGAATACAGTTCATTTGTCCATACCCTAAAAACAGTCCAAGAATCCCAGTGTGTTGATAAGTCCAATGTGAGTGTCCACCGGTGTATATACAATCCACAGAAAGTGTAATCCAAAGTTTGCAGGTGGTGAATGGAAAGGTGAGCTCTAAAATTAGCAACTCCTCAATCCAACAGTTTGGTGACTGTCCTTTGTTTGTCATGCTGCTCTCTTATACAGTTGTACTTCCTGCTTCCTGTCATGTGTCTAGTCACATGGCAGGCCAACCATCCATTTTTTAAAGACACACACTCACTTAAAATGTTAAGAGTAATAAAATGGCCTAAAAAACATGTAAAACACTTAAAACTCTATAATACATTTAAATGATTGTAATAAATAGAGCGGTAAAACACGTCTTTCTAAAAGCCAGCATATTATATAAATAGTGAAGAAAAGGCAAAAGCTTACAGCACCTGGTATTCCCAGGCGGTCTCCCATCCAAGTACTAAGCAGGCCCGACCCTGCTTAGCTTCCGAGATCAGACGAGATCGGGCGCTCTCAGCGCGGTATGGCCGTAAGCGAGGGCTGCTCCAAAAAGTGGGCTATTTAAAGATCAGCCTCCGTAAAAGCCAGCATATTATATAAATAGTGAAGAAAAGGCAAAAGCTTACAGCACCTGGTATTCCCAGGCGGTCTCCCATCCAAGTACTAAGCAGGCCCGACGCTGCTTAGCTTCCGAGATCAGACGAGATCGGGCGCTCTCAGCGCGGTATGGCCGTAAGCGAGGGCTGCTCCAAAAAGTGGGCTATTTAAAGATCAGCCTCCGTAAAAGCCAGCATATTATATAAATAGTGAAGAAAAGGCAAAAGCTTACAGCACCTGGTATTCCCAGGCGGTCTCCCATCCAAGTACTAAGCAGGCCCGACGCTGCTTAGCTTCCGAGATCAGACGAGATCGGGCGCTCTCAGCGCGGTATGGCCGTAAGCGAGGGCTGCTCCAAAAAGTGGGCTATTTAAAGATCAGCCTCCGTAAAAGCCAGCATATTATATAAATAGTGAAGAAAAGGCAAAAGCTTACAGCACCTGGTATTCCCAGGCGGTCTCCCATCCAAGTGTAACAATCGGCCTTATCAGCCGAGTTACAAGACTAAAATGGGATCAGATTTAACTGTGAGAGATGACTAGTGGTTAAAAGAATGAGACATAAAAGAAGATTGGTTTAAATAGATTTGGTTTATTTACAAGGTTCACATAAAAGACTTTAAAACAACACGATAAAACGAGGTAAACGCTGTTAAAAGAATACAGTTCATTTGTCCATACCCTAAAAACAGTCCAAGAATCCCAGTGTGTTGATAAGTCCAATGTGAGTGTCCACCGGTGTATATACAATCCACAGAAAGTGTAATCCAAAGTTTGCAGGTGGTGAATGGAAAGGTGAGCTCTAAAATTAGCAACTCCTCAATCCAACAGTTTGGTGACTGTCCTTTGTTTGTCATGCTGCTCTCTTATACAGTTGTACTTCCTGCTTCCTGTCATGTGTCTAGTCACATGGCAGGCCAACCATCCATTTTTTAAAGACACACACTCACTTAAAATGTTAAGAGTAATAAAATGGCCTAAAAAACATGTAAAACACTTAAAACTCTATAATACATTTAAATGATTGTAATAAATAGAGCGGTAAAACACGTCTTTCTAAAAGCCAGCATATTATATAAATAGTGAAGAAAAGGCAAAAGCTTACAGCACCTGGTATTCCCAGGCGGTCTCCCATCCAAGTACTAAGCAGGCCCGACGCTGCTTAGCTTCCGAGATCAGACGAGATCGGGCGCTCTCAGCGCGGTATGGCCGTAAGCGAGGGCTGCTCCAAAAAGTGGGCTATTTAAAGATCAGCCTCCGTAAAAGCCAGCATATTATATAAATAGTGAAGAAAAGGCAAAAGCTTACAGCACCTGGTATTCCCAGGCGGTCTCCCATCCAAGTACTAAGCAGGCCCGACGCTGCTTAGCTTCCGAGATCAGACGAGATCGGGCGCTCTCAGCGCGGTATGGCCGTAAGCGAGGGCTGCTCCAAAAAGTGGGCTATTTAAAGATCAGCCTCCGTAAAAGCCAGCATATTATATAAATAGTGAAGAAAAGGCAAAAGCTTACAGCACCTGGTATTCCCAGGCGGTCTCCCATCCAAGTGTAACAATCGGCCTTATCAGCCGAGTTACAAGACTAAAATGGGATCAGATTTAACTGTGAGAGATGACTAGTGGTTAAAAGAATGAGACATAAAAGAAGATTGGTTTAAATAGATTTGGTTTATTTACAAGGTTCACATAAAAGACTTTAAAACAACACGATAAAACGAGGTAAACGCTGTTAAAAGAATACAGTTCATTTGTCCATACCCTAAAAACAGTCCAAGAATCCCAGTGTGTTGATAAGTCCAATGTGAGTGTCCACCGGTGTATATACAATCCACAGAAAGTGTAATCCAAAGTTTGCAGGTGGTGAATGGAAAGGTGAGCTCTAAAATTAGCAACTCCTCAATCCAACAGTTTGGTGACTGTCCTTTGTTTGTCATGCTGCTCTCTTATACAGTTGTACTTCCTGCTTCCTGTCATGTGTCTAGTCACATGGCAGGCCAACCATCCATTTTTTAAAGACACACACTCACTTAAAATGTTAAGAGTAATAAAATGGCCTAAAAAACATGTAAAACACTTAAAACTCTATAATACATTTAAATGATTGTAATAAATAGAGCGGTAAAACACGTCTTTCTAAAAGCCAGCATATTATATAAATAGTGAAGAAAAGGCAAAAGCTTACAGCACCTGGTATTCCCAGGCGGTCTCCCATCCAAGTACTAAGCAGGCCCGACGCTGCTTAGCTTCCGAGATCAGACGAGATCGGGCGCTCTCAGCGCGGTATGGCCGTAAGCGAGGGCTGCTCCAAAAAGTGGGCTATTTAAAGATCAGCCTCCGTAAAAGCCAGCATATTATATAAATAGTGAAGAAAAGGCAAAAGCTTACAGCACCTGGTAATCCCAGGCGGTCTCCCATCCAAGTGTAACAATCGGCCTTATCAGCCGAGTTACAAGACTAAAATGGGGTCAGATTTAACTGTGAGAGATGACTAGTGGTTAAAAGAATGAGACATAAAAGAAGATTGGTTTAAATAGATTTGGTTTATTTACAAGGTTCACATAAAAGACTTTAAAACAACACGAT